>NC_135787.1:161441538-161743173 GCF_051106095.1 Pogona vitticeps | reverse complement strand
ATAAGCAATACAGGGAGAAATGGACAAACAATAAGGCTTTTGTTATGCAATTTGCTCTGCTTCATTCCTGTAATTTTACAGGAGCCCCAGACTAGATTCCTGTTTTCTCAATGCTTCTTCCAACTTTCTTCTTAACAAGAAAAAAAATCTATTATGGGGGTGTAGTGTTCACCCTCACCCTGCTCATGAATATTTATATTGAAATTTACATGCACCAAAGGGAGTTGGTGGGGTGGAGTTAAGTGGGGGAAAGACGAAAATGAAGGAGAAGGAGGAATAGTAGGCGGTTGAAAGTGGAGAAAGAAGGTTGTTTTAGTTGAGAGTTGACAACATTGACTGGACTTTATCACTTGTAACAAAAAAAACAAATTCTACTTGGTTTTTAAATTATAAGTTGCCTGGACCTCTGTCAGTAATAGTGAACAAAGTTAATGTAATCAGCTGGTGGCAGTGGAAGGACACGTAGCATGAGCCTTTGCTTGGTGAAACAACCAAGGGCCACGCAGGAACGTGAAGGGGAGGGGGGAGGAAACTACTTTGAAAGACGTTTAATTTGAAATACTAAAAGATGGCCAACTGTCAGCAGTCAGTATAACCTGGTACAAAACACCTTCCTGTGTTCTCCGCTTAACACATACAAAAGAATAATCTACTATACTGTGAAAAAATGTGACTTTTCGTCACTCTAACGGCGCAGTTCTCATCCTCTTCTCCAAAATACAAGTTAGTGAAAAAGACTCACCAGTGGTTTGACAAGCAAGGATCCATATTAAACTTAAGAAATTTCCTCTTCCCACGAAACTAAATCCATACCACATGGTATGTAGTACATTTATACATTAAATAAAAGAATTGTCAAGACAAGAGAATGGTGACATCTTATATATAACAGTAATTGTATTTTCAGTAGTAGGATCTTGTAATACATCAATAAAAGAGAAATATAAAGGGCTCTTTCCACGTTCCTCTCAAAACACAAACAATGCACTAGGAAGCTCTATCAATGAAAAAAAAAACATCTTTCCTTCATTTAGAAATATACTTCTAGATAAACATATGTAGGATTGTATCCCTGTCCCTAATAGCTACAGAATATTCTAGTACAGTATAGGATTTTTGAGTTATTGCCATGAATTTTCATATTTTGAAAAGCAGTCCTCTTGTTCTTTACAAGAATTAACCACAGTTTGGAAAATCAATGCTTATGTTATATTAGGAGATGTGCAATGATCCTCAGTCAGCACCCTTCCTTCAATCTACATTCTTGCACCAACCTTGGTATGTCTTTTCTATGTCCCACCTCTTAGCTTAGAACCTGCAGTGCAGTATACAACTGGGACTAGAGAAGCTGCTGTTGCTGTCATTCCTTTGAAGCTAGCAGTGCCAATTTCTCTGCATTTCCTTCTCCCCTGCCTGCCATCCTCTCTGCATCATTAGGAGATTTTTTTCCTCTAGCTTAACAAAATAACTAATGGAAATTCATCACCTTTTTCATACTCTCCCAAAAGTAATTACAAGGTTTTGATAAAGCAGCACAAAGCAGACGGGGAAAGGGAAGTCATGCAGGGCTGTGGGATGTTTGGACCAACATAGCTCTCATACTGAGAGAGAGAGAGACTGTTATGGCTTGATTCAAATAAACCTACCACAGTCTCTTTGCTGACTCTTCACATTGGATTTCTGGCAAATGCTGAATGGGTGTGATGCTATTGTAAGCTGAGGTCTCTGCTCACTCTTTACACAACAGTGGGATATCCTAACATTCTAACATAGAGTGCAGGCATGCCTTGTGATCCAAAATACAAAAATATTAGCAAATATTAAAAGTTACTGAAAATCACCCAAGGTTTCCCTCTTTCCTTGCCCACTTTAATTTGCTAGAACTTTTTTATGTACAGTTTCTCAGTGTGATAGTACAATTAAATCAATAGTTTTGATACAGACTAAACAAACAAAGCTCAGATTAAATGGATTTAGTTGTCTACTGGAATCTGGTGCTCTTTGGGGCTGGAGGAATTTGCCAGAGGCTGTGTGGATCTGAGTCAGGGTCATTTTTCAGTTTTTACTGAAATGGACAAGCTCTGCCATACAAAAATTGTAAGCAACTTGCTCCAGGTAGCACAACGAGAGGGAAAGAGATGAACTGGTATCTGAATAAATAACAATAAAATAACCATGTGCTGTCAAGTTAATTCTGACTTATATTTGTTGTTTATTAAGTCATGTCTGACTCTTTGTGACCCCATGGACCAGAGCACGCCAGGCCCTCCTGTCTTCCATTGCCTCCTGGAGTTTGGTCAAATTCATGTTGGTAGCTTTGATGACACTGTCCAAACATCTCGTCCTCTGTTATCCCCTTCTCCTCTTGCCTTCACACTTTCTCAACATCAGGGTCTTTTCCAGGGAATCTTCTCTTCTCATGAGATTTACATACAGCAACACTTTTCAGGGTTTTTTAGGTAGAAAGTACTCAGAAGTGGTTCACTATGGTCTTCTTCTGGAGCAGATTGGGACCGTGCAGCTTGCTCAAGGCCACACAGACTGGCTCTTCTGGGAACTGAACTCCCAGCCTTTGGCTCTGTGGCCAGGGACCTAACTCACTGAGCTAACCAGCCAGGTATCTGAATAGTGCAACAAAATGTACTGGTCCTAGGGATGTGTGTACACATAGAGTGCCTGGACTGCTCCTCAAGTAGCAAAAAGTCTTGGACCTGGCAATGCCAAGGACAGAATAAGAGGAAAAGACACCTGCAGAGTGATTTAGCTGCCTATCATGTTTTTCTTCTCAGTGAGGCATAAAGGAAGGAAATCCTTGAGTTTATGACAGGAACTCCCTGAGGGTCTGAAGGAAATCTGTTCCCATATGGAAGCAAATTCCTTAGAGATACAGGGACCCTTCCCAGATTCACCAGCCAAACTCCGAAATATAAAGAAATAAAGCTGGTCAGAAAGAACATCTATTGATTTTAAGACTCTATAGGAAAGTAAGGTTTTTATTAAAAAAACAACACTATTAACAGTTTGACTAATCAGCCAAAACTGTAAATGCTAAATAATTCAATGTGAGTCAAAGTTGTAGCTTTTTGTGCTATGAATATTCAAAAGACCCTAAGTCAGATCAGAGGTTCATTGTCACAGATTTACAGCAGGTGGCTCTTTCCTTAAAGAAGTTAAAGCATAAACAGGCAAGCTTAGAGAAACAAGAGGAGATAAGAGAGGAAACCCACAGAGAAGTAAAAATGGTTTGACTAAAGTTATATGCAGATCTGCTGCAAAGCTAGAGATACTGCTGCTGTGTCCAGTAGCTATCAGTTACAAAGTCCACAACATAGAGTATGCAGAACTCAGGTATTCTGTGCTCACATATTCACACACAATGACATAACAAATCAGATTTTTATAGCAGTTCATCACATACAACAATATTCTATGTGTGCAGGCACAAACACAATTCCATTATGAATATGTTTACATTATTGAATAACATAAGGCATGAAAAATTAGATATGAATGGATAGAAAAAAAATACGCATGAACGAAAATAAACTTTTGGGAGAATGCACTGACAACCATTAGCATCCATGTGAAATTAGCAGTGCCTTCTGTAATACTTGATTAAAGCACCATGGCTCCCTGCCATCACTGGAAAACCCCTTATATATGTTCTACTTGCTGATTAGAGATTGAAGGTAGACTGCTAGTTCTGCACACTCTGCGTTATCAGTAGGATTCAAAGCTCATGTTGCACTGCAGTTCAGAAAAATCCAAAGCAAAGCAAAGAGATTTTGCCATGACAACACATCATAAACTGACCTGATGTCTACCCTGTCTGTTTCGGGTGGCCTGCTGTCCCTAGAGGAAGAGAAACGGCTTACTGGCCTTAATATTTTCATTCTTTAAAAAAGCAAAACTATGATTAATGTCAGTGTTTTTCTGACCAACTCTTCTCCTCTTAGCATAAGTAATAAACACATCACAATCAACTAAAAGTCTCTGATGGTATTTCACCAGGGCCAGCCTTTCCCATGATACATTCTTCCTAGGAGGCAGTGGAAGACAGGAGGGCCTGGCGTGCTCTGGTCCACCGGGTCACAAAGAGTCGGACAGGTCTTAACGACTAAACAACAACAATTTTTATTTTAAAATGTAGGCTCCAATCCAAAACTCAGATGAGATGGGGAAGGGGCAAGTGAAAATTTTCAAATTTCATCTCACATGTGGAGGTATAAAAGCCTGAAAGCAATTTTGCAAGCCACGGGAATTTCAGCACTCCAAAATATGGCTGAAATTGCAGTCACTACCATGTACCACTTCAACAACAACCACCACCATTAAAAGCAAAATATTTAGCTCTTTAAAACTAGCAGTTTTATATCAGTGCAAGCTTTAATGGATCAAAGTCTACTCCTTTAGACACAGGAGTGCAAATGCATGTCCCCTATGCTTATTCCATCAATATGACCGTCAGATCAAAGTGAGGAAAGCAGATAACAGAAAAAGTGGCAATGATCTGTTAACACAGGATAACACTGGAATGTGGTTATCATGCTGTTAATTATCAGGTCCTAGCTGGGATGCCAACTTGACTGTCACAGGAATGCGAAGAGGATAGAGGTCAGAGTCTTTCAATGGAGATAATTTATATCTATAGGATATTACAGAAAGCTGAGTTATTATTATACATAGTATGCTAAGAAGCCTTGATCTCTGTTGAAGTCCCCTGTAGTGCCCTGGATCTTGTTTATGTAGCCAATTTCTGCTCTTTCTCTCTCTCTGAGCTCCCTTTCTAGTTCCTTTTTTAAAATAATAACCAGTTTGAGATCCATAGCAGTGTCCTGTGGGGTTAAAGCATTCTGAAACTAGTTTCTCTGTGTTGTCTTTCCTGATACCAGATTTGTTCTAATTCCCGCAGGACACAGGAACGCCCTGTTAACTGTTCCTCATCTGCACATTAATCTTACCACCACAGAAAAAAAAATATGGGAAATGCACTTGCCTTCCTGTGTCTGAAGAAGTAGATTTTGATCCATGAAGCCTCAAACTGAAATAAAACTGGTATCCTTTAAATTTTTTTATTCTCTCCTTCCAACATGCTGAGATACACCAACACAGCAACTTCTTTGGAAAGTGCAACAAGCATTCAAGGGACATCTTGAGGAACATTCAAGAAACAGAAGCAGTCCCTTTCTCCTCTTAACAAACAGAAAAGGTAGAAACCTATTTATATATCTCAAATATTTAATAATATTTCTTTTTCTTTACCTAACAAAGTCTACCATGTCCCACGTCTACAAGCACAATCCACTATGGATTCCTGACAGGGAAAAGTAAGTGTAGACGCCTTTTACTTAATTTTTTTTTAATCTGTGAAGAATAAAACATCAGTCCTTTGGTGTTAATGTTTTTTTTAACCTGTGTTGACCCCGCTCATCTCCTCCCACTCCAAACAACCCTAAGCCCCGACCAGGCAATGTTAAGATTCCCCTGTGCAACCTCAGAAGAACAACTCATTGAAAATATGACTGCACCAAAAATAAAAAGGTCAGCAGTTTTGAGAAAGTAGGAATCAAAATTGCATGACTCTTTAAGTGTATGCGTGTAATGCCTGCATAAGTCATGAAAACAGAAGACGGGGCAAACCATGGAAATGACAACTTGAAATGCAATAAAGTCTACCTTGGAACTATATAGTGAGCCAAAACCACATATTATTTGTATATCTTGTCCATGCATATTAAACTGTTGTGTGCCAGAACACAATGCCTGTGGGCATGCTACAGTTTTGTCACGCTTTCATGGAAATATACGTTTGCAGAACACTGAGCTCATAAATCAAATTATTCCAAACATGGGGAGTGGCAGTGATCAAGGCCATGGTCACTCACAGGATAAAACAAGAAAGCTGCTCAAAGAACCAAATGAAACAGTCACCAACAGGAGACATTTTGGCCATGACATGGTCTTGGCCTGAGCAAACCCCATTTGGCAAGATTAGAAGTAACTAGCTTATAACATATGCTGACTTTCTAATTTATTTCAGAACGTAATACTTTACAATTTTGACATATTAATGTGGCAAGACAGTGGTACCACATGAAAACTTGAAAAGGAAAATAATTTATCTTAAATATGTTTTTTATCTCAAAAATAGTTTAAATAATTTCCCACAAATCCTGCTTTTTTTCTTTTTTTATTATTTATAAAATCCATCCATGCTTATTTAACATCATGTCACCTGGGTTCAGCTTATAATCATTTGTTAATACAACTACAATACATATTAAGCTCTTAATCTATACACCGTGCTTCTAACCATTGATAAAACAAGTTCCATGTTTGATAATGTTCTGCATCTTCCTTTCCTTTGATTTTCAGTGTCAGTCTATCCATTTCGGCGCAGTCCAATATCTTTTCAATTATTTCTTGATCTGTAGGTATTTCTTCATTTTTCCAGTATTGTGCAAATATAATCCTTGTAGCTGTTAAAATATGCAGTATTAAATATACATTTTGTTTATAAACACTTTCTGGTATCATACCTAATAGAAAGAGTTCTGGCTTAAAAAACTACATTTTTTATTATTTTAACAAGCCATATATTGGGGGGGGGGGTTTGAAATTTTTTTTTGCTTTATCACAGGTCCACCAAAGGATGAGATAATTCTTTCTGAATTATCTCATCTTGATAATCTATATATGCATCTGTTAGTAGGTTTTATTATTATGTATCTTATTGTATCATATTTTATTTTATTGTATTTTATTACTCCTGTAAGCCGCCCGAGTAGACTTTGTCTAGAGGGGCAGGGTATAAGTCCAAATAAAGTAAAGTAAAAAGTAAAAGTGATAATAAATTCCAGTTTTAATGACATTTCCAGCATTTACTTGACCTATTAGAGTACATTTTAGCTAATCTATTGGGTGGTAAATGCCATCTATAAAACATTTTTTATAAATTCTCTTTATAAGGTGTTTGCCATTGTCATTTTATAGTTTCTAGACCACAGTTTTTGCCATTTTTCAAAGTCAATATTATATCCAAAATTTTTGCCCATTGAACCATTGTTTCTTTGACCTGTTCGTCCTCCATTTTTCAATTTAAAAGAAATATATATGTTCTCCTAATTAATTTATCATCTGATGTTAACATTATTTGGTCAAAGGTTGTGTGTTCTTTATAAAAATCATACATTTTTGAATCTCTTTCATATCTAGATTGTATTTGCATTATGGGCCACCACCTAGTCCTTGGTCTCTAAGGTCTTGTTTCGGTTTTAATCTCCTACCTATATCTAAGATATCTGTATAAGTAAAAAAAAATATCAAAATTCAGAAAATTGGGATGAACAAATGCTTCTATAGGTGAAACCCACCCTGGTATTTTTGTGTACATTTTCATTTTTTTCCCATATTATATACAAGGAGTTTCTAATATAGTGGTTTTGGAAATACCTATGGGTTTTAGCTTTCTGATACCATAAAAAAGCATGCCAACCCAACTGTAAATCATGCCCCTCTAAATACGAAAGTCTTTTGTTTTTCAGACTAATCCATTCTTTCAGCTACATTAGGACAGATGATTGGCAATATAAGGTCCAGTCCAGTAAACCAAAGCCTCCTTTTTCCTTGGATTCTTGCAGCATTTTCAATTTGATTCTTGCTTTCTTCCCTTGTCAAATAAGTTTTAATATCACCTTGTTTAGATCATCAAAGTATTTCTTCTCTATTTTCACTGGCACTGTTTGAAACAGAAAGAGTAGTTTTGGCAAGATATTCATTTTGATTGTTGCAATTCTTCCTAATAGTGATAGTTGTAGATTTTTATTTGGTGAAGTAGTTTTATATAATTATCTTCTTTTATAGTTACGCATCTGGCAGTTAGATATATTCTGAAGTATTTAACTTTTTAAACTATTTGTAGGTCTGATGTCTCTGAGAGTCGATTTTTTTGGTTTGGCTGTTAAATTTTTCACTATAACTTTAGTCTTTGTTTCTCTTCAATCCTGCTACTTCTCCTAATTCATCAATTTTCTCCAGTAGTCTCAATGTTGTTTCAACAGATATTCCAAAATAAATATCAAGTTGTCTGCAGATGCTTGTAATTTGTAATTCTTGTCCTTTATTTTGGTACCTTTGATTTCTGGATCATTCCTCAGATTCCTATTTAATACTTCTAAAGTTAATATGAATAACAATGGAGAGAGCTGACATCCCTGTCTAGTGCCTTTTTTATATTAATATTATCTGTCAATTCACCATTTACAGTTACTTTAGCCATTATAGATTGTCTCAATTACATTTATGAAGTTTTTGCCCAAATCCATAGCTTTTATTTGCTGTTATCATAAATTGCCAATTCATATTATCAAATGCTTTCTGGGCATCCAGAAAGATTAATTCCATTTGCTTCTCTGTATGCACCTCATAATATTCTAATATGTCTAAGATTATCCTTAGGTTGTACCTTAATTGTCTTTTTGCCAAAACCAAATCTTGCTTTACCTGAGACATACTGAAAGCCCATTATCTGAGCTTTCACCTATTTATTATTATTGGAAATAATAATATACAAAGCTGTTTGTACAAATAAATGCTAACCATGATTTCAATCCTGAAAGCATTTGCACAAGATAGGTCTCTGATTCCTTTTACATATTTATTAAACATGCACATGCTACTTTATGTGTATCGGTTTTGAACAACTTTTCTGCCAGATAAAAGGCACTCAAAGCATCTTATCACAGAACAATATGAAACTTCATAAAACATTGCCTGGATTCCCGGTGTGGCATAGTGAACAGAGTGACAGTGACTCAGGAAACCTGGATTTAAATTCCTGCTCAGCCATGGAAGCTCACACAAATATCTCACTTACCTTGAAAGCCCTATTAGGATCACTATAAGTTGGTTCCAACTTAACAGCATATAACATCAACAACAACAGCATTACAAATCACCAATTACACTACAGAAACTCTGAAAGTTAAACTCCAAGGACCAGTAATGGCTGAAACTAAAACTAGGACATGCTGGCTAGAATCCTGTTGCTTAATGTATTAAATTGCACTAGAGCAGGCTTACAGAAGCCAAGGGTTATCATGAATCAATACCTCTGCAATCTCCACTGATTCAATTGGGACTACTCCAGTTGTAACTTATAATGCTAAAGTGAGTCTACTCTAGTGTGACTTGCTATGCTAAGCAACAGGATTTCAACCAGAACCTGCCCAAGGTTATCCAGTAAAGCCATGATTAGTTTTGGACTTTAACTCAGATTTCCTATTCCCAAAGGTGAATGTTTCATTTTCCATTATTCACTAACCATAAATGTCATTACCATTCTGCTCTCCTGTGAGAAATGAGATGAGATGGAGCAGGAGGGGAAGGAATTTGCAGTTTTTTGTGCCCTCTAAGACTGAAGAAAATCACCTAGGACCTTTTCTGATCAGCATCCACTTCCCCTTTAAAATACTCTGAACCTCGACATACTCCAAACATCTTGCATCATTAAAACCACTTCATACTCTTCTCTTTTCCAAAACAATTATCCTATTCCTTGTCTTCATAGATCTTCACATAAGAAAAATATTTTCATTCACAGGAGAGGGATATAGCATTCATCACCCTCTTCCAGAATCTTCTTTTGTTCCTGAACTGACTCTACAATGAATACAAATCAAATGCCATTAAGTAGTTGCCTAAGAAACTACCGTAGCATGAAACAACAGCATTCATAAGCAGATGTGAATGACTGGATATCTCACTCTTTGCAACATGCATCTTGGACACTTTGGAAGAACATAATACACAATGTACAAAGTACAATGTTACATAGGACACTATTATTTTTCAAGGTCCAACATCTTAAGGATAACACAGAAACATTATAAAATTCTTGTTTTCCCACAAGCTTTCCCAAGCCATTATGAAGGCAAAGACAGAAAAACTGAAAACCAATAATGACATATAATTGTAAGTACCAAATCTCTCTCATTTGTCTCCTCTGCCTCCAGGTGATACATTCACTGCTTCCTCCTTGAAGATGCAACATACTAATTTTTAAGAGTATTGTTGTATACTGAATATTTAAGGCCCCAAAGACCTCAATGCTAGCAGATCAAACTGGCTTTCTCTTTTGGGCAAAAGCTAGAAGGAACTTGCATCACCTCCTCAGATGCCTGGACAATCATAAGCTTATCCAGTTAAGTTAAAAAGTTAGATATTGTGTTTCAATGTGGTTTGGGGAAGATAATTTGTGTAGTACTGTTTTCCATTTTCAAAAGTACATGTTGGCTCTTTGACCTCCAATCCCGGTTCACCAAAGCAACCCAATTCAGCAAATGGAATAACATCCCATCGTGCACAACTCTGTCATGGACAAGGCACAGGGATTTTTAAAAGTAAAAAAAAACATAGGGTGCCTTCCTACTCAGATACAGTACACTTTAAGTCTTGCTAAGATACCAGTGGTTCCACAAGGCTAACTGTATTTCATGTAACACATGTGTACTGGAGTCTGTGTGAGAAGAGTCAGATTTTTGGAAGGTAAACGGACAGGACCTATATGGATAAGAAAGAAAAAACTACCACAGTATGATCACAGGGAATTCCATTGGAGATGCAGCTCTGAAATCCATCCAAGGAGACACAATTACTTTGTAAGGCAAAGCTTACCTTTTAGAGATCCTGAAAACTACAATTACACTTCTCCCTTGAACAATGTTGGGGTTAGGGACACCAGACCCCCATGTACTTCAAAATCTGTGTAAAATTCTGATGCCCAGAAAAATGTTAACTCCAAAGATAAACAACTGATTAACACAAACACATACAGATACACATGAAGGCAGCTAAAGAACAAAAAAAAAGCCTCTAGCAGAGGAAGAAAACAGAAGCGCAATCTCTCCTTGCCAAGCAGTTTTACCAAGTCTTTATTCAGGTCTTCAGGCCCTTTTCACCCTCCAGGAGGAAGGTGTTCTGTTTGCCAAGCTATTTAATTAGTCTTCATGTCCTTTCCATCCCAAAGTCTTTTTCTACCTAAAGATCTACAACTTTTGGATGTACTCACAAACAGACAAAAAGTCTTCAACAGAGGTGCACAACTAGCAGAATGAGTATAAGAGGAAGGGAAGGGCAAGGGGAGCAACAAAGGAATCAAGACAGGAAACAAGTCAGACAACTGTGATTTGTATTTTTATTGATTACTCTCTTACTTCAGAACGCCTTTTTAAATGGGTAAGAAGCTGGATGGCTTTATCACACTCCCTTTGTAATCTGTGCCCTGTTACTGCAACTAGAATGCTTATCCCAGAAAACCACTATATCTTTGACAACTTGTGAGATAAAGGAAGATAGAAGGAAGAAGAGTTCTAAGTGATGAGTGAGCAATTTAACAAGTTGATAAAAAATGTACTAAAGGATAAAAAATGTTAATGGTTCAAGATAATCAAAACAGGTCTCTTCATTGATTTAATATAAAGGCATTAGCCCTTTCCCTAATGTTTCTGAGCTCTGACTGGTTCTGCCCAATCTAATACAGAAATCGTGCTCTCATCCTTTCAAGTTAGAAAAGAGAGAAGGCAGATGAATTACTACAACTTGGCTTTCTACCCTCAATTATAAAATAAGGAGGGGTGGGGGGAATCAGCCAGTTGGTCAAAACAGGGCACAAGGGAAAGTAAAAGAGAGATGCAAAAGGGGAAAAGGCAGCACTAGTTCTTCTGAATTCTTTTCCCTGAAGAATCTCTTCTCTGTTATACATGATTAATCACTTCTGAGACATGCCTCCTGCTCACCCCCTGGCTTTAACAACAACCGCAGCAGCAGTCGAGAGCAGAGAAACCTCCAAAGGTTTATGACCAGGGTCCGCTAAGCATTTCCCAATGGAGTAATCCAAATCTGGAATCTTCCTCTCTTGTGCATGTGCCACAAATATCAGCCTCTTTCTTTCTTTATATTTCTTTATACTGTATATGTATATATAATACACACACACAATTGCCTAATGCTTGCTTATTCTTCATTTATCTGTATCTAACCATTTTTGTGCTGGTATTAATCTCTGGAAAATTCACTAAGGATGTGTCTAGCAATCTTAGCATTGCTTACACATATATTTGAAACAAAGAATAGGAAGAAAGCATCTCTGATTGATCTGATTTGCACCCCAGCATTCCATTTCTTCTTTCACAACACTTAACCTCTTGAGCTGAGCTTTGCTAGTCAGGAGACAGCTGATGGACATAATGGAAGCTGCAGAGCACTAGCACACCAATTATAAGTGTGAAGAAGGGCCAGACCACCCATAAAATAAATACAGGACATTTTCCCCAAGCACATGCCCTCCTGAAGGTGTTAAAGGGACAGCTGCTTTCACTTGCTACATGCCTTCCCTTCCCTTCTTTCCGCTTTCTGCAATGTTGCCTATTTTAAATCAACATTTTAAAATGAGAGCACAAGCTGACATGAGGACATGTCCTGCCTTGGGTTTTGAGCTGTAGTGCTCATTCTTATAAAACAGAAATGTAACATTTGAAAAGATTTTTAAAAAACAACGTAAGAAGGAAAGTGGAATCGTATTGTTCATGATTAGTTGATATCACCAAAACTACCCAGTAACACTGCAATAACCTTACTAAATAAATTTATATCACATTTTGCCAGTAACAATATACAGTATAGAGACAGTAGTTTGAATGCTAGGAAGAAGCTAATAAGACAATTTAAAAGAAAAAAATGTATCTGGAAGCACATTTACTTCATTTATCGTTTAAAAAGGGCCTGTGGAAACATGGTCATGTTGATTGTTCAGTATGAAACTGAGGGCTCATGCAATACATACTTATTTCTGTTTGGCTGGCATGCTTGTGTGAGTGTCAGGAATGTTTAATAAGTAACTGTTTTCATCCAATAGATATCTTAGGGCTAAATATTCCAGTAGTATCCCACACTCTGGGAGATGAAAAATGAATCCCAGGAGTGCCTTTTCAAAATGGATTCATACATTCTTTCCAGATGAAAGTTTTATCACACCATCACTCCAGCTCATTCATGGAAATCTGGGTCCATACTTCATCATCTTCTTTTGTAACTCCCTTGTGTTCTCCTTAAAACTTCCCTCTTCCTTTAAAAAAAGGCAGAAATTTTACAGCCTTTTCTTTATGCAGAAGAAACGATGGAGCAGTTGCAAAGATTTCTGATTGTTAGAACAAAAATATCTCCACCTGAATGAACCAACACTTAATTCTTCTAATCCCACCTTGCCCCATTCTCTTGTTATCAAAGACTGGCTTTCAGGAAGTGTTTATGTACTGTACTGTCCTTTAGATGAATATGGTGAAGGAGAGAATACCAGTATTATCTTTGTAATGCCCAAAAACATTACTGTATGTCAGTTAAGTTATTTAAATAGATTTGCTTGTTTTTTAAAACTATCTTAATGTCAATCAACATTTTGATTAGATGATGCTTCTGTTAAAAATTCAACACTCACTCTTTTAATTAAAGTGTAAAAATGCCCATGCTAATAAATTCATTTATCATTGATCTTTTTGCAATCAAATCAATGCCTCAAGCCTTTCACTCTGTATACTGTACTACAAAAGGACATACATGCATAAAATAACTGAAATACTATAAGAGAGAGGTTAAATTTCACTTGATTTATACAGCAAAGTATTTTTACGCATTTATGCGACAGTCATCTTTATCTAAGTGGGGGGCATTCATTCCTCAGTCTAAAAACACAACATTTTTGTTGCCCTATTCTGGCATAATTCTACCTGGTGCAGTGCACATGCTTAGACGGGAGCATAAAGCCCTACTATTCAATTTCCACAGACTTCATGGCTTCAGCACAGGGTCTGAAGAGAAAAATAATTGTGCTTGTGCATAGGCTCCACATGTGAGGAAGAAGCAAGATTTTTCAGGTTTCCTGATTTCATTCAGAGCCTACACAGAGGCAGGATCGTTCTCTTCTTGAAACACAGCACTGAAGCCTGGAAGTAATCCAGAAATGGACTCTCCTCTCAATCATCACAAATCCATTTGGTGAAGATGCAAAAGAGGACCTTTTTGATTGCTGCTCCCTGGTTTGGAATACACTCCCCTAGGCGGCCAGGTTTGTCCCTTCCATCTTTTCTTTATGCCAGTAAGCAAAGATTCCCTCTTCAAGCTGGCTTTTTCATTGATCTAAACAAGTAAGTGTTATCATGGAAGGCTGTATATACAGTTTTATCATACTGATCTAAACTGTGTATATTTTTAACTATTTTCAAATGGCAGTATTTAACATTGTTATCTGTTCAATTGTGTTTTATTATTATTACATTTTAACCATGTTTTAAGTCATGGCAACTGCCCTGAACTCCTCCATTGGGGACTCAGGGCAGCTTGCAATGAATAAAAAAGAAAGAAAAGTGAAGAAAAAAGAAAAGAAAAGGAAGGAAAGAAGGAAACACAACAACAAAGGGTGAATTAAAGTGTTCCTGTCTAAGCATGTTCACAGCTCTGTTTAAATAATACAGTACATGAATGAAGCTTGTCTGTCAACATTGTTTCTATGAAGGAGAAACCAGTGCACCAAACCAGTATTTAAAATTAACTGTGGGGGACAATAGATAGGTTGAAAAGCATGATTGCATCTTATTCTCTCGTGACTTTTCTGTGAATTCACACTTACCACTTGTCCTTCCCCTTTCTTCAAAAAACTATTTCCATTGTTCTCCTTTATCTGCAACGGGTGACAAGTTGTAAGGGAGCTACCATGTTGGTCTTCAGCATACATGCACACATAGAAGCCAGCTATAGCAGCTTCTACATTAAGCCTAGGTTTCATGCTGTTGCATTAGGAATGGTTTTTGGGAACAGTAAATGTAAGATTTTCCTTTTAGCTTGCCACAAGTATCCTAGCCTTACTAGCCTGCTGCAATCAATTACAAAAAAAAATCATACATTTTTTCCCTACGAAAGCTCAAAGGTGTTTGATAGACAAAATGCAAATACTGAATGGAGGGGAGGGACATACTTCCATTTTCTTACCTTTAAGAGAAACTATATATCTTTCAAGCATATTCCGAAACCATTTTATTCATTAGCTAGAAATAGCAGCACCCAGTGCCCAATTTATCTGAATATCTGCATATGCTGCATGCAGTTTTCAGTATATTAGTATTTACTAATAATGTACATTATATTTGTACCTACTGTGCTCACTTGTTGGGGATGGGGGTTGAAGCTGGAGTGACTATACCTGTATCATTCTGATGTCACATGAAGCTATTTCCAGCCCAGTTACCATGGAAACCACAAGGCCTCCGCACCAGTTAGCAGTTCAATATATAATTTACTCAATTTCTTTCCACCTAACTGATTGGAGCTTACACACAGCAACTGAATAGACATATACTTACACATACATACATGCATACTTGTCCCTACAAATTTTATTTTTTACAAAAATTATTTTTGTATGTCAAATGCTTATGTAATTGCATGATGGCAGAAAAATAGTAAATATAGTTCCTTAAAGAAATGTTGTGGATGGTGGAATCTCAAAAACAGGATAAGAATGCTAACATTTAAAATGGGATTCACTATGTCACCAGCCTTTGCTTTAAGAATCTGACAGGTAAAGATAAATAGGGTATAAAACAGAAAATTGGAGCAAAAATATTCAGCAGAATCTGGGGAAAAAAACAACACATTTTTTGTACAATGGTTTTCAGGTTTGACCATGCTGGCTGGAGGAACGTGGGAGACAAAGTATAAAAAATTTCCCCAAGCTTTGATGTCATTGGACAATATCTTCTAGCATCCCTTCTCTCAGCACATTATTGGCAGTAACGTCCTAGAAGTTGGAATCCTCTGAAACCTTGCAACACTGACTGTAGATATTTTCGCACAAAGCCACACATATTCACAGAAGTGAAAATATTCCCTCCTCACCAACAGGGATACCATTATTTTAATTTTTTAAAAAATACATAGAAATTAATTCAGCAGGCAGAAGTATGGTACTGTGGTACTACATAAACTGTTGACGAAAGAAAATGCTTTGCCTTACTTGGTGATAAAATTGCACAATACACATGCTCACAAAGCACCATACATATAAACAGATGAAAAAAGGGATCAGAAAACCTATGTATAAGGAGGAAAAATCACTTAGAGTGGTTATTTTCCCATCTTAATGCTATAATGATAGAAGTTCTTGAATTGTGAATTTTTATCCTTCTGTGTATTGCTTCAGGACATACGTTTTATTGACGAAGACTAAATGTCATTAACCTTAGTCAATAAAACTGTGGACACTGTTATTTATCAAAATATGTTCCTATGTGTGTGACAGGGGGCGAGAGTAGTAGTCCTCTTGCTGGAGTGCCGTCCCTCCCCCTTACAGTCAAAAAAGAGGTACAGACCTCATCCACCTCATCTTCCGAAAGGATGAAGCAGCGAAGGTCAAACGCACAGGAAATGGAGAGAGAAACACGAAAGTTAACCGTCAAAGGAACTGAGGAGAAAACGGTGGGAGTAGAGCGTAAGAAAACGGTGGAGATAGAGGCGGGGGCAGCAGATATAAAGAGGAGGGAGGAACAGTTGCCGCCAGGTTGGGAATGGGTCTGGATGAAGGACCCTTGGACCGGTGCATGGGAAAGACGAAGAGTCCCGGAGAAAGAGGCTGACTACAGGTGAAGGAGAGAAATTCCCCCAAGACCCTCTTATTGGGGAGAAGCTGAAGCAAGGGAGTGGCGAAGGAAGCTAAGAGAGGGAAAAGAGAGAGTGGAAAGAGAAATGGGGGAGAGAATAGAATGGAGGGTGAACGAGATGAGGAGGAAGGGATACAGGGAGGACCCTGGGAGACCCCTGCTTTGGTCAGACGGGCTGGGTGGATCGAAGGCCGAGACGATGGCACCATACCCCTACTGGATGGAGAGACTGGACAGACAATGAACACCTCGATAGACTGGCCGGGTCCGTGGAACGTGGGTGAAGGGAACCCATTCCTAGTTGAAGGATGGAAGCCCCTAACTGACACATTGTCGGCAGGAGAAAAACAATGGGAGAATTTTGTTGATACCAGTTATTTCTTAAATACCCCAGTAAACCTCACCCATTTCAAAGTTACAAAAATCTCCTGGTTTATTTGAAAGAAGAAAGGAGCCTAAAGTTGAACGCTCACACTATGATTTTAAAAAAAGGCAACAACCTTGTCTGCCTACCTGAAAGAACTGGTCATATTTAGCCTTGAGAAAAGAAGACTGAAGGGTGATATGATAGCACTTTTCAAATACAGTGGTGCCCCGCTAGACACTTACCCCACATGACAACAAAATCGCTTAACGATGACATTTTTGCAATCGCTATTGCGATCACAAAACGATGGTTCCAATGGGGGAAATCCACATTACGTTGATTAGGAGCCTGCTTCGCGAACCATTTGTTCGCTATACGATGATTTTTCCGGTTCCGCAAAATGGCTTCTTTCCCTTCGCAAAATGGCTGCTTTCCGGATCCCTGCTTCGGAAGACAGCGATTTTTAACAGCTGATCAGCGGTTCTCTATGGGCAATCTTCACTGGACGATGAGGTATTTCTCCCATTGGAACACACTGACCAGTTTTCAATGCATTCCAATGGGTTTTTTTCCGCATGACAACAATTTTGCTTAACAGCGATTTTCCTGGAACGGATTATCGTGATCAAGCGGGGCACCACTGTATCTGAAAGGCTGTCATACAGAGGAGGGGCAAGATCTGTTCTTGATCATCCCAGAGTACAGGACACGCAGCAACGGGCTCAAGTTAAAGGATGCCAGATTTCGGTTGAATATCAGGAAAAACCTACTGTTAGAGCTGTACGACAGTGGAATCAGTTACCTTGGGAGTTGGTGAGTGCTCCAACACTGGAGGCATTCAACAAAAACTTAGATAATCACCTGGCAGATATGCTTTGATTGGATTCCTACGTTCAGCAGGGGGTTGGACTTGATGGCCTTGTAGGCCCCTTCCAACTTCACTTTTCTATGATTTCTATGATTCTACCTGATCTTTCATGACACTGGATCCAAGAAGATGCCTCTGTATATGAAATCATATAAAGAATTCATGAATGGGTTCCCTACTTATTATGTCTGGTTGCTAACATTCTCAATTTTCTAAGAATGGAAGCCTTGCTATGCTTTTTTCAACTCCATCTCTGAGAGACATGTAATGCACAGGGAAATTTCAAAGGTATCTTGCTCAGAGAAAAAAGTAGAATGTGAACAGATATGCTCCAACCCAGCACATAAACACATATGTACAGATAAATTTCATTTATGCTAACTTATTCAAATAACCATAAAACAATGCAAGTGTTAGCTGCTGCTTTACTGCTAAACAAAACACTGAAATATTAAATGATTCCAAAACCATAATCTTCAAGCAGATAAAGGTGGCAAATAATACTGATTATGGATGAAATATTCTCTGAATTCCAAAGTATTTTTAAATCCTTCCTTAAACAACAATGGTTTTATTTTTTTAAGTGTGAGACTGCACAAATTAAATGAAGTGTGACAAATATGTGTATAATACTGAGAACTAGTGATAGACTTTTTAAAATCTTTTTCTAATGTTATCTGTATTCAATTACAACAATAGGCTGGAAAGCAAAGGTGTGCATGTATGTTTGTGCACACTGGCGTGCACACTACAACTGAAAAACAAGCCTTCTCCAGATGATTAGATGATTTATGACTTTCTTTTAAACCAATAATTCCAAACAAAGAAACACAAGGGGGACATACAAGGAATGAGAGGGTATATAGTCCTTTTAAAAGGACTATTTTGTTTCTTTCTACTTTGAAGGATATTAAAATGGTTTTTGAAATTCTTTAAAATTTATCCCTACACCAGAGTCATGCATAGGCGTTGGTAAAGACTGAGGAATCTGTGCAAAAAACCTAGAGATGTCAAGTCATGCCCCCAAGATTCTAAAAATTCAGAAATGATTGCTACTCTCCTCTCTTTAGAAACCTCTGCCTTCTGTCTTGTCAAATAAATCTTTGCCCCCATGCACATTAAAAAACAAAATTATTTAAGATGTGCAGCCTGATCCTATGCATACTCTCAAGTTTAAGAGGGTTCATTTGGCAGTATGTGTGCATGTTAGTTCAGCCTCTCACTAAAACAGTGTACACACAAACTTGGAAACAAGCCCAAATGAATTCAGCTTAATGTTAAATAAGTGATCTGGTATTCCACTATCTCTCAGAAATTTTCAGAACAGTGAGTGCATGTATCAATAATGTTCATGGAAGTCACAATGATGAAATAAGCATGAACTCATTTATGATACAGATATCACTCTTTCTCTCCTTTTAAGATCAGTTCTTTATTCTTGTATCCCAACATATACAATCTCTGGGAATTGAGTTGAGGGTTGTACAGCTTAAGTTGCTAAAGGAATACCTTCTGTCGTTACAAATCCTACAATGTACACATAACAGTGAAGTAGACATATTGCCTCACAATTGAAATATTTGTTGCACAACAAGCTTTCTATACCATATGGCTCATGTTCTAACCTTTTGGTTTTCAAGCATCTTTCTGGTCCTCATTGATGCAGAAGACAGCAGGTATCTGGTACAGGTTGCAAAATAACGGTCTCCTCCCATCTTCTCTATCTGTTATGGCCAAAAAGAGAAAAGGCTTTAATATGATTGACAAGACAAGGGAAGCAATGAAGGGACTATTTAGCCCTATATTGACATGACTTTCCTACTCTCCCTTGCTTGTCAACAATTCCAGAAATGTTGCTCTTCCTAAGGATATGAGGAAATTTGAAGAGGGAGAAGTAACTAAGATCCACTAGTGTACTTCCACATCCTGTGATGAGCTATCCAGTGTCCACAGACTTGTCCCATTTCCTGTTCCAGTGGTCAGTCTCCTAGTTCTCCAGGGCAAGTTTATAGGACGGCCAGTTCCAGTGTAAGTAGCAGGATCTAGCAAAAGTATATCACTGGATCCTGCCCAGCTTCTATAACAGCAACAACCTGTCTATAAACTGACACAGATATTTTAAAAAGGATATTGAGTGAAGAGTTTATACTTTTCAAACAGATTATTGATGAGTATGAAGTTGAAGAGGCAGAGTTTCATTCGAATCAGCTGCAGTTTGTTTTGAATGTCAAGATTTATCTTTAGGACATTCCCAAAAAGAAGAGAAATGATCTTTGGTTATATGCCCAATGCTTCCCTCCCCCCTCCTCCCAGAGGAACACCAGAGATCATCAATGGACCCATATTAAATTAAAAAGGAAAGTGTTACAGTCACAGAAGAGTATAAAGGCATTCCATGCCCTTGTGTCAGCAGGAGCAGGACTTTCACGTTTTGTGAAATGATTTAGAAAAACCAGACAACATTCAGCACTGGATCCTTTTATCTCATTCATCCTGGCCTACCACCTTGCCACCCAATCCATCTTTTTCTGCCTGAGGTGTCAAAAAATCTGAAATAGAGATACACAGAGACATCACATCTTTCAAATTACAAAGATAAAGTACCTCTTAGATGTTACAGAAATGAAGTATTCTAATTTAACACATACATTGTACATATTCATAATTTGAATAACCTTCGAAGATTGAATTGACACTGCTGGTTCAGTTCTCTATTTATAATATCAATCAATGGTTAATCTAGGCACATATTCAAGAAAGAAAAACTACTGGATTAAAAAATCATTCAGGAAAATTAGAATTACTTCCCATATGCTACTGTACTAGAATATCAGATTTCAACTCTATTCTCATAGCTACTATAGTAACACCATTATAAGACTTTATAATGTCATCCACCACACCATCAGTTAGTTTATCCACATGCTCATCTTCACTGTGATACATGCCATCTTCTATCAGCAATGCTGTCCTGTATTTTAAATGGCATGAAGGAGCCTATTTCTATGCAAAAGAACAAATGGACACAAATCTAACATCAGAAATGGCAATATTAGAAAATCAGCAGCACAACACTTCAACCTCTCAGGACATTCTGTCCCTCACCTTAGCTGTTGAGGCACACAGAAACTTCACTACAAACTGAGAATACATTAGTAAGTTTCAGCCTATCACCAGCTATTTGACTGAGGATAACTGATTCTTAATACATTATAGTTGTTATATGTCTTACCTAGGACCAGTTACTGTTTCTGTTATAAGCAATAGTTTTGCAATAGGGAGTGTTAATACCATAAATGTTATGAAATAACTTTCTATATTTACTTCTCCTCTAACTTCATCGTCTACAAAAGCAACCCCTAATCTGTGTATATACCTGACATTCTGTATAAAACAGCATTCATCTGATGAAACAAGCAGTGAGCAATAGTGCCTGAAACGCCTGTTACAATAAGTCTATTAGCCTTGAGGTAACAGATAAATATGGCTACCCCTTTAGGGAATATTTTTAGTTTGCAACTATACAGATTATGACAAAAAATGAAATGTGTTGAAGAAAAAATAAATCTTTTTTTGGAACTTCCAAATTCAATCATATAAAAATCTCACTTTTTGCCTAGCTATAGTAACTCATCTAGGAGCATAGTTACATCTTCTCTCACTCTTCTTTACATGTAAAACATAACACTTCTCTGCATATGTTACTAATATGCACAGACTGCAACATTATAATGTTCTCTCCCAAATATTGACAAGTCTGTTTTTGAAAGAGTGAAAATTCTTCCACTAAAGGACTTTTTGACAAATGGTATATCACAGTTTTGGCATCTGGCTATTTACTATGACTTAAACACAATTACCAAAATACTGACGCTAAAAGCAAACCATTTATAAGACATGAAAACCTATGCCTAACAAGGCAGACTTCTTTTTATCACATACTAAAGACTTACTATAGGTGTGGTTCATACACACCTGTAGTATATATAGGCGTGAGTCTGTGTATGTGTGTATATATTCATTACTCTATGCAGTTATCATTTGTTTCTTATCAAATGGTTAAACAATCCTCAACAGAAACTGAATGTGTAAATATCATTTTTACACTTCTTCTTAAACATTTTTTAATTCCCTTTAATATCTGGAAGAGCTAGGAGAAGTCATAATGGAGATTGTTGTCAATATAGGGATGACACACGACTCTATATCTCCTTCTCATCTGTAGGTGATATTGTGCCAAACACTGTTTGGCATTAATAATAGACTGGATGAAGGTCAACAAACTGAAACCAAATCTAGATAAGACCGATATTCTACAAATGTGAGGATCATCGGACCAATTTAAGAGATATTTACCTAGCCTCAATGGGGTTGCATTCCCCCTGAAGGGTCAGGTTCACAGTTCGGGGGTACTGTACTCTTGCTCTCTCTGTGGAGGCACAAATGTGTGCTGTGGCAAAGAGTGTATTCTATCATCTTTGGCTGATTGCCCAGCTGTGCCTCTATCTGGATTTTAAAAAGTCTTAAAACAGTGGTTCATGTGTTTGTAATCTCTAAAATAGATTACTGTAATGTTCTCTACTTAGGGCTGCCCTTGAAGTCAGTATTTTATTTATTTATTTTTATTTTATTTAATTTATACCCCGCCTATCTGGTCGGTGAGGAAACTTCAGTAGGTCCAAAATGCAACAGCCAGACTGATTACAGTTATCAGCAGATATTAACATGTGTCCCCTGTCTTGGCACGCCTTCATTGACTCCCTGTTAGTTTCTGTGCTCAATATAAGGCACTGGTCATAACCTATAAAATCCTTAATTGTTTAAGACCTTGATATCTGGTGCAACATCTCTTCCACAAAATAGCTACTCATCCCACATGCTACTCACAGTCCTTGATGTTAAGAATTGTAATACTTAAGGAAACAAAAAAAAAAAACAACAACAACAGGGGGGCACCACAAGAAACCAAGCTTTCTTGGTCGTGGCCCCATTTTTCTGGAACAAATTTCCTATAGGGGTTCACCAGGACCATCTGGTTTTAGGAAGCTAATCAAGACCAAATTATATAGAGCTGCCAAAAAACTCTAAATAAATCATTTCAGACTTCAGTTACCCAAACAACAACTGAGTAATCAAGTGTAAGATTGCTTTTTATGCATTGTTTAGAGTGCATAAAACCCTGTAATGTGTTGCTCTGTGTCTCAGCTAAGATTCTCTATGGGTTTTTTTAGGAAAGACAATCTAACAATAAACAGACAATATTGGCAAGATCTGATCCATATACTCCTTTTTCTTACTTTGGTAAGTTTCCCCTTACAATCAATTACAGAAAATCAGAGGTGTGTGCAAAAGAAAACCTCCTGCAAACTAATAACAGGTAATGTTCTCTATGGACAATAATAAGGCTGCGATCTTAAACTCACAGATAAATGAATAAATCCTATTTAATGGAACTTCAAAATAAATTTACACAGGATTTTTTTTTTTTTGCATAGAGGCCAACACAGTTCTGTGCCTCTCTGAAAGGTCCAAGTTGTATTAGCACTATCACTATACCATCTAGAAGGGTCTCTCTTATTTACCCTCACATAATGTAACAATAACACCACAGACCTGTGCAAAAGATTTCTCTTTTTAAAAAGCATATTCTCAAGCCTACCCAGTTAGTGCATGGCTTGTCTGGAATATAGACACATGTACTAAGTACATATCCCACACTGCACCATAATTATCTAGAAAGCTGTGGTGTTACATCTCTTGGCTAATGCCAACTATGTATGTCTATTCTAACTGACATATCGATAAGTTGGTAGCAAGGCAGTGAAAACTTCTCAACTGTGAAGGTTACTTTATCTTTTTATAGTACTTATTTATATATTGTTTAATATAATAAAATCTCTAAGCAGTTTGCATTACTGTGCAAATGCAATACGATACAGAAGAAATTTGAAAGAAATTAAGAGTAAATAAATGACATCATAGTAACTAAGACATAAAAAGAAAGCAATCGTAATCATAACTGGCCATAGAAGGCCATAATAAACAAACACATTTTTGACAGCTTTTTCATCCTTGATGCAAATTATTATTATTCTATCATGCAGAGAAGAGTGTTCCAGAGGGTGGTTTGAGGAGCAACCAATAAGGCCTTTACTAAGGAACTCAGGTGTCAACGGGACATATGTAACAAAAGATGGTCAGATAGATTTTCCAGGCCCACAGAGTTTAGGACTTCGTGTCACCAAGACTTTTCTATGGCTAACAGACAGCTTTTCGGATATGTCAAATAACAATTTTCAAAAGATGCAAGAGGATCTAGAATAATCTGTGTAAAATATTTTCCCCTTTCTTTTTAAAATTAGTTAAATGAATACAGAGAAGGAAAATGAAAATTGTGCACATGAAGGTCTCTCCTTTTTGCGTATCCTAAGAAATGATAGTATTTAATAGTTCTATCATAGGAGTTGTAGGGGGCTGACAAGGGGAAGCATTGGGAGGATAACAAATTACCACCATTTTATTCCAAAAATCTGCTAACTCAGCTTTCACTTCAATGTTCAGTGTCATACATTAGGATTATTAACTCTTTACCAATATTTTTCTCCAAAGCCAAGATGAGAGTAGCATCAAGATAAATTTTTGATGTTACAATTATTGGTTGTTAAATTGGAACCAACTTATAGTGACCCTAATACGGCTTTCAAGGTAAGTGAGATGTTTAAGGAGTGGTTTTAACAGAATCTGCAGAACCCCCACCCATGAATTTCCACGGGATTCAAACCCAGGTCTCCTGAGTTCTAATTCCTTCCTTGATCCACTACATCACATGGGGTATTTAATTTCTATACATAGTAAGTCAAATTTGATACTACTTTATCTTCTAGTGATATTACTCCCAAAACTGAAAATAACTTGATAAGTATTATAATCATTAGTCACGACTAACCTGAATTACATAAGACAGTTCAGTGATAGAAATCTAGGTTTAAAAGTGAGTGTTTCTACCATCAATAGTTTCGTCCAATGATGATGATGATGATGCTTAAAAAATAGGTATTAATATTTGTAAAACTCCAGTTGAGGCAGGAGAAAGTATAACATTGTTTCCAAATAAATTTATTGTGCATTCCAGGGGGAATGCCTGAAACCTTCAGAAAACATCCTTCGATTTTAATGACAGTGCTATCTAGCTAAATTCACAAAAGTAAGCCATCAGCTCTTTACTTGTTGTTTAGCTACATGTTTTGATAATCCCCAAACTATTCAGAGTTCTATGCCCAAGTGAGAGAAACATTATACTGTAGTATACATCACATTTTGAGAAACATGTAATAAAATAGCTTTTGCTATATTGAACTTTTTTTTTCAGAAGTAAGAGAAAAAAAACTCAACCTTCTTCCAGGACTGAACTTAGATCACCCAAATACTGCTGGTCCCAGATGGCTGGATTGCCTTCTTGTCCCAAGGGCACTGCTAACTGCTAGGGCCTTGGTAATTTTTTCTTATGCATGGCAATATTTTCTGACAGATATGCCACAGTCAGTAAGGATGGGATCTCACCATTCTTCTACCCTGGTACTAAGTACAGGAGCTCCCCAGGGCTGTGTGCTAAGTCCCTTCCTCTATTCCCTGTACACACATGATTGCACCCCCACTGTATAACACCAATGCAATTATTAAATTTGCGGATGATACGACAGTGGTGGGGCTCATAAATAAGAACAATGAGTCTGCTTATAGAAAGGAAGTACAAAGGTTGATACTTTGGTGTAAAGAAAATCATCTCACACTTAACATCAAAAAAACTAAAGAACTCATAATTGATTTTAGGAGGAAGAGAAATGTACATTTACCACTGTACATAAACGGTGAGGAAGTGGAGACAGTTGGTAGTTTTAAATTTCTGGGTACTTACATCTCAGAGGACCTCTCATGGACTGTAAATGCCAACATGCTAATGAAGAAGGCACAGAAGAGGCTGTATTTCCTGAGAATGCTCGGCAAGTTAAATTTATCTCAGCATTTACTTCTGTCATACTATCGTAGCACCATTGAGAGTGTCCTAACCTATGGCATTCTGGCATGGTTTGGGAGTAGCTCTGTAGCGGACAAAAAAGCTCTACAGAGAACCATTAAAATTGCCCAGAATATCATTGGGCTCCAGCTACCAACTCTGGATGACATCTTCACATCCCGCTGTCTAAGGAAATCACATAGCATCCTGAGAGACTCTTCCCATCCTGCTTATAACTTTTTTGAACTGTTACCATCTGGCAGAAGATATAGAACAATTAAGACTCGGACCACACGTTTTCTCAATAGTTTTTATCCCAGAGCTATAATTGCAATTAATAATGAGCTTAAAGACCATCAGTAGTGAATAATTAGTTGGACTGTGTTACTTGGCCTGTGGTGTAGATGTTTGTATTTTTAGTGGGGGACTTTTAGTGGGTGGGGAGTGTTTGGGGAATTTTATTAATATGAATTTCGTTGTATGTGTATATACTTACAATGACAATAAATTATTATTATTATTATTATTATTATTATTATTATTATTATTATTATTATTATTATTATTATTATTATTATTATTATTATTATTATTATTATTATTATTATTACGACATTCATTCACACCTTTATCAAGCAATATATGTTTTTATTTAGAAGAAATTCCACCAGCTGTTACTAAGCAATTGGATATTTTGTAGCTTTGATATATAGGAATTATTTTGTCCAGTCACAGAATCTGCAAAAGCTTTATCCATAGAACAAATCTTTATCCTGCATGTAGAATTCAATAGCAGCAACATCCCATATAACCCCCTAGGAATGACTTAATGTCTGTTGAAAGCTTTCAGAAAGGAAAATGTGCAGCAACCATTTTTAATTTAATAATGAAAAAATGATAGGTTCAAATAATAATCTAAATCTTCATTTTGATTTCCCAGAATACCATGCTCAATCTTTGTTTCAATATGCTACAGCAGATTGTTGATGCTAAGAGGTTAGGATTAGTCTTTTGGTATCAGATATGGATATCCTCTTCATGGATTGCTGCCTTGTCATGGCGAAGGGGCTTGAGTAACTCAGAGAAGCTATGGGCTATTACATGCAGGGACATCCAAGAAGGACAAGATACAGTGGAGAGTTATGACTAAACACAATCCACCTGGAGTAGGAATTGGCAAGCTACTCCAGTATCTTTGCCAAGAATACCCCATAAAGAGAAACAAAAGGACAAGGACAAGTAGCTCCAGAACTAATGAAGTGGTTGGGCCAAAGCCGAAAGGACGCTCAGCTGTAGATGTGCCTGGAAGTGAAAGGAAAGTCCAATGCTGCAAAGAAAAATACTGCATAGGAACCTGGAATGTAAGATCTATAAACCTTGGTAAGCTGGATGTGGTCAAACAGGAGATGGCAAGATTAACATTGACATCCTGGGTGTCAGTGAACTAAAATGGACAGGAATGTGTGAATTCAATTCAGACTATTATCACATCAATTATTGTGGGCAAGAATCCCGTAGAAGGAATGGAGTAGCCCTCATAGTCAACAAAAGAGTGGGAAAAGCTGTAATGCGGTATAATCTCAAAAATGATAGCATGATTTCAATATGAATCCAAAGCAGACCTTTCAACATCACAGTAATCCAAGTTTATGCACCAACCACCAATGCTGAGGAGACTGAAATTGACCAATTTTATGAAGAGTTACAACACCTTCTAGAACTGACACCAAAGAAAGATGTTCTTCTCCTTATAGGGGATTGGAATGCTAAATTAGGGAGTCAAGAGATAAAAGGAACAACAAGTAAGTTTGGCCTTGGAGTTCAAAACAAAGCAGGACAAAGGCTAATAGAGTTTTATCAAGAGAACAAGCTGGTCATCACCAAGACTCTTTTCCAACAACACAAGAGGCGACTCTACCCATGGAAATCATCAGATGGGCAATACCAAAATCAGAGTGATTATATTCTGTGCAGCCAAAGATGGAGAAGCTCTATACAGTCAGCAAAAACAAGACCTGGAGCTGATTGTGGCTCTGATCACCAGCTTCTCATAGCAAAATTCAAGCTTAAACTGAAGAGAGGAGGAAAAACCATTGGGCTACTCAGGTATAATCTAAACCAAATCCCTTATGAATACACAGTGGAAGTGAAGAACAGATTTAAAGAACTAGATTTGGTGAACAGAGTGCCTGAAGAACTTTGGATAGCGGCTCGTAACATTGTACAGGAGGAGGCAACAAAAACCATCCCAAAGAAAAGGAACTGCAAGAAAGCAAAGTGGCTGTCCGACGAGGCCTTAGAAATAACAGAGAGGAGAAGGGAAACAAAATGCAAGGGAGATAGGGAAAGCTACAGAAAATTGAATGCTGACTTCCAAAGAATAGCAAGGAGAGACAAGAGAGCCTTCTTAAACGAACAATGTAAAGAAATAGAGGAAAATAATAAAAAAGGAAAAACCAGAGATGTGTTCAGGAAAATTGGAGATATTAAAGGAACATTTTGTGCAAAGATGGACATGATAAAGGACAAAAAATGGGAGGGACTGAACAGAAGCAGAAGACATCAAGAAGAGGTGGCAAGAATACAGAGAGGAATTATACCAGAAAGATTTGGATATCCCAGACAACCCAGATAATGTGGTTGCTGACCTTGAGCCAGACATCCTGGAGAGTGAAGTTGTGGGCCTTAGAAAGCTTGGCTAACAACAAGGCCAGTGGAGGTGATGGCATTCCAGTCAAACTATTAAAAATCTTAAAAGACGACACTGTTAATGTGCTACATTCAATATTTTGGAAAACTCAGCAGTGGCCAGAGGATTGGAAAAGATCAGTCTACATCCCAATCCCAAAGAAGGTCAGTGACAAACAATGCTCCTGCTACCGTACAATTGCACTCATTTCACACGCTAGCACTGTTATGCTCAAAATCCTACAAGGTAGGCTTCAGCAGTATGTGGACCGAGAACTCCCAGAAGTACAAGCTGGATTTCAAAGTGGCAGATGAACGAGAGACCAAATTGCTAACATGCGTTGGATTTTGGAGAACTGCAGAGAGTTCCAGAAAACATCTACTTCTGCTTCATTGACTATGCAAAAGCCTTTGACTGTGTGGACCATCAAACTATGGCAAATCCTTAAAGAAGTGGGAATGCCTGACCACCTTATCTATCTCCTGAGAAACCTATACGCGGGACAGGAAGCAACAGTTAGAACTGGATATGGAACAACTGATTGGTTCAAAACTGAGAAAGGAGTACAACAAGGCTGTATATTGTCCCCCTGCTTATTTAACTTATATACAGAATATATCATGTGAAAGGCCGGACTGGAAGAATCCCAAAATGGAATTAAGATTGCCGGAAAAAATATCAACAACCTCTGATATGCATATGATACCACTCTGATGGCAGAAAGAGAGGAGTAATTAAAGAACCTCGTAATGAGGGTGAAAGAGGACAGTGCAAAAAATGGTCTGAAGCTCAACATAAAAAAACCCAAGATCATGGCCCCTGGTCCCATCACCTCCTGGCAAATAGAAGGGGAAGATATGGAGGCAGTGACAGATTTTACTTTCTTGGGCTCGTGGGTCACGGCAGATAGTGGCAGCAGCCATGAAATTAAAGGATGCCTGCTTCTTGGGTGGAAAGCAATGACAAATCTCAACAGCATCTTAAAAAGCAGAGATATCACCTTGCCAACAAAAGTACGCAGAGTCTAAGCTATGGTTTTTCCTGTAGTGAGGTATGGTAGTGAGAGCTGGACCATAAAGAAAGCTGACACCAAAGAATTGATGCTTTTGAATTGTGATGCTGGAGGAGGCTCTTGAGAGTCCCCTGGACTGCAAAGAGAACAAACCTATCCATTTTGAAGGAAATCAACCCTGAGTTTTCACTGGAAGGACAGATCCTGAAGCTGAGGCTCCAATACTTTAGCCATCTCATGAGAAGTGAAGACTCCCTGGAAAAGACCCTGATGTTGGAAAAGTGTGAAGGCAAGAGGAGAAGGGGACGACAGAGGATGAGATGGTTGGACAGTGTCACCGAAGCTACCAACATGAATTTGACTCAACTCCGGGAGGCAGTGGAAGACAGGGGGGCCTGGCGTGCTCTGGTCCATGGGGTCACGAAGAGTCGGACACGACTAAATTACTGAACAACAATGTGGGGTGTGGGAGGATGAGGAGAGAAATCTAAAACAGTGGATTTTTTTCATACTGTTCAATTGTTCCAAGGGATCTAGATGCCTTTCATTAGTGTAGTACTTCTGCTACAAGGAAAATATGGCTTGCTTATTTATTTATTTATTTATTTATTTATGTATTTATGTATTTATTTATTTATTTATTTATTTATTTATTTGATTTTTACCCCACCTAGACCATGTCTACTTTTCAGTATTCAATTTGATTTTGTTCTTCTTGTTGCTGCCAGCAAATTAATGTCTCCTTGTAAATAAATTACCTTTATTTACTAATTATTGCACTTTTACCCTGTCTTCCCAAACAACCCCAAGTACTTAAGATGATTCACATCAAATTAAAACAGTGCGTAATTTAAAAAATCAGAAAAGCTCAAAACAACAAAAAGTCCTATCAACATGTAGTCCAAGTGTGGGCCTGCTTTACTCTGTTACTACTCCCTGACAGCACCCTAGCCACAGACCACCCTGATTAAATCCAAAAAGAATCAACAAAACCAGGTAAAACTAATGGGAGGCCAAAACTAATCAAAGAAGGCCAGGAAAGAAGGAGTAAACCAGATCCCTATACATTCAAGAAGGCTCCTCCTTATGTTGCCAGCTGCCACCATCTCTACATTAGCTTAGACGGTGACAGGACCTGCCAGAGGTCTCCTCAACGATCTCACATTAAAATTGTATAGGAAGATTGGACAGAACAAGACAGGCCTTTAAAAACATGGCCATTATTCAGTTAGGGTTTTTTAAAGCTTATTGACAAAATTCTAAATTCTGCTTGCAAACTGAATGAAAGCTAGTAAAGTCCCCCGTAAAAAATATCCTCAAGACGACCAACTCTAGTCAGGAATTTAGCAATTTTGTACAGGCTGAAGTTTCTGAATGTTCTTCAAAGGCAGTCCCATATGGAGCACATTATAGTAATCCAATCCTGATGTGACTCCATAACGTAAGATAAGCAAAGTGACAATAAAAGACGGGGGTGGGCGCGATTACAGGAAGAGACCACAGAATAATAATTATTATTATTTTGTGACAGGCAAAGATATTTTTATTCTCCCAATCATTTAAAATTTATTTTGTTTTCGTTCTTGCTATGGACTTTATATTGTTTCCATATTACATACTTTTATTCTATGTTACTGTTTTGAAGATCCTCTGGTTGTATAGCTGAACAACAATACTGTATGTTGATTTTAACAATGAACATTAAATATACATACATATTATGGGAAGAACTGACTTCTCCAGAAAAAGATGTTCTGATGAACCAACCACTGTCATTACTTAGGAAACTAGGAATATAATTGACTGGCAAATTGTACTTATTTTTATCCTTTCCTCAAAAAGTGAAAACAGAAAACTACATGTTAGGAGATCTGTTCCAGCCTAGAGTGAGGTGACAGATTAAAGTGATAGTGTATTATGAGAAATAATTCAAAAATAATAATTCCCAAAAGGTGAATCTGATTTTTTGAGGGAGAGTATAACTCAATGTACAGAAACAGGACCCCCCCCAAAAAAAAACCAGTCATGGAGAACAACAAAAGGACAAAGTTAATTGGATAGATGATCACATCCCTAATGAGTTTTGAAAAATGTTTCTTTCTCAATGTCTGAAGTTTCACACAACATAACTATTACTGGAATCTGTGTGGCATAGTGGATAGAACGCTAGTTTAGGATTCAAGAGACCTGGGCTCAAATTCCATTTGGCCAGGGAAACTCACTGGAGATAACAACAGTACTTCCAACATACCTTGAAAACTCTAACAGGGTACAGTATTCACTAAAAAATGTTAATGCTGAAGCTCATTAGTGCAGACCAAGCACTGAGTGTGACTACTATTTTGATGATGACAACAAACTCCAAGTCTCTGAATGATCTATCTCAGTACCTTTGTATAAAATCTGTCCTGCAGTTATTGTCTCTCAAAAGACGAGAAAGAACCTTACAGGAAACCATCAGGATCAGCTCCAATAATAATGACCTTATAATTGCAGAGCTGGAAGGGACCCTATGGATCATCAAGTCCAGACCTTGTCAAGGAAGCACAGTGGGGAATCGAACCTTAACCACTGAGCTATCCAGCAATGAAGCCATGCTTTTTAAGCCTAATGCCAGTCAGGCATTAAGCATCTTGCCCAAAGCTGAGCACTGAAAACCAAATGAAATGAGTATGGTGCAGTGTAGCAAAGCTTTTGTTTTCTACACAACTGAAGATTGTAAAGTTGCTGGCATTTTTTGCCCTCCCACATTCAGTGTAACATTTGTCATCCACTTAGCCAGCTCTGCTCTGCTCTTCCTGCCTTAATCTACCAGGACAATTAATAATAATTATATGCTGTCAAGTAAATTCGGACTTAAAGCAATCTCTTCTAATCTTTTCTAGATACAGTATATGGTACTCAGAAGTGGTTTACCAGTCCCTTTTTCTGGGAGTACTATGACACTGTGCAGCTTGCCCAACATCACATATATTGGCTTTTCCCCTGGGTGGCACTGTGGGGAATCAAACTCCAAACCTCTGGCTCTACAGCCATATACTCAACTCACTGAGCTATCAGTAAGAACAATTAGAGTCAAACTATCAGTAAGAACAAATAAAGCCAAAGTAGTTGACTTCTACCTCCAAAAATTCTGTTGATATGTTCAGGCTGCACAATGGTACTGAATTCTACAGACAATGGTCCTGAATTTTGTTGCATTTCTTGTTTTTGACATTGCTTACACTAAGGATGGGCAAGTGTAGCCTTGAGGAACTAGGTAAAAGCTGGAATGGAATTTTTAACAAAAATTGATGCTAAAACAATGGAATGTGCTGGAGAAACATCCAAACAATATTTTAGAGTTAGACCTCAAACCCAATGGATATTACTTTTTAATCAAATCTTTATTACCCAAAAACTTATCAGAACGAGACCCAGTGACTGAGAATGGCAAAAAAAAGCCCAAAATGGGGACTTCCAGGGTATTTCAGACAAATTCACCAGACCTATTCAGCTAGAGGGCACTGATACAACCAGACACAAAATCCCCCTGGGAACAGCATTCCAGTACTTCTCTGAGCAGAAAATCAATATTGCCAAAAATTGCCCAGAACAGCTGCTTCCAAGGAGGCCAGCCTCACCAAATTCACCAGTCCCATCCAGCCCCATGGGATTGATGCAACTAGACACAAAACATCCCCAGGAACAACATCCGAGTTCCTGTTCTGGGTGAAACATTGATATTGTGCTGTCCTTGTTGGAAGTTCCTGTTCCAGACTGGGGTTTTTTTCTTTGCAATATTGGTTTTCTGCCTGAAATGGGTAATGGAATGTTGCTCCTGAGGGCATTTTGTGGCTGACTGCATTACTCCTCTCTAGCTGGATGGGTCTGATGAATTTGGTTGGGCTCACCTACTCTGACGTTGCCATTCTGGGCTGTTTTTCACAATATTGATTTTCTGTCCAGAACGGGTACTGGACAGGTGGTGTTTTGTGTCTGGTTGCATCAGTCCCGTATATTTGGATGTGTCTGGTGTAGTTGGTTGGGTTGACCTCAAAAGTTCCTGTTTGGGTGGGTGTTGTATGTCTGGTTGCATAAATTCCCCTCCAGCCAGATGGGTCTGGTGAATTTGGTTGGGCAGGCCCACTAGAAGTCCCCATTCCAGGCTCTTTATTGACATTCTGGGCCATCATGTTCCATATGCATTGGGTTTAAGGTCTAAAATATTGTTTGGATGCTTGTCCAGTACAATCTACTATTTTTGGCATCAATTTTAATTTTTAAAAGTCCCAATTCCATTCCAGCTTTTACCTCGTCCCTGGCCTTGAAGCCATATGCGGCTCCCTGGGGCTTCTTTTAATATATATATTATAAGAAGGGGAGAACTTCATCTATTTTTCCAGAGGGAAAAAAAGGTCTTATCAGTCCTGGAAGTGCCCAGGAGCAACAATTTGGCTTTTAAATGTCACAGCATTTCTATCAGGTTGGATAAAATTCAATGATTTTTTAAAAAAATCAAATTGATTTAAATTTTAAGAATAATATTTAGGGCTTCCTTTTCAATATTTCTTTTATACTTCTTTATGTGCTAGAAGCTTCAGTGTATCAATCAAACATAAAATCGTATAGCCTTTTAAAACACTTGTGATCACTAGAAACACTAACTACCCACAATCTATCCCACTACAATTTTCCACCATTTTTACGAGCCCTTTGCTTCATTAACAATTTGTTCCTTAGAGGCTTCCTGCTCACTTAGTCTTTCACAGGAATGAGTATCTCCCGACTCACAGACCTCCCATCTGGGATTAGATTGTTTTTGCTTTTTTCTCCACTCAGTGTGTGTGCACACGCAAATGCAAGTGCATACTGTTTTTTTTTAAAGCAAACAAGCTCCCATAGTGAAGCTACCTTCCGCCTATTTCACAAGAAGCTTTATGTGGTGCTGCTAAAATGCGTACAGAATTCATGCATGGGTGGCAGGGGAGGGGGGAAGTTGCCTTCTAGAAAACCTCTGACTTGCACCAAACCCTAGTTTCTAGCTGTGTAGAAGATGACAGAGATATCCCAAAGAGAACCCCCAGCCACCATTGTCAGAAAAGTAACTGTGATGTTTGGTACTGCAAGCAGATCATTCAGGATTGACAGACATGTTCTCCACATTTGAGAGATGGAGTCTCTGTTTCTCTCTCTCATGCTGCCAAGCTAACAGCTTTGCCTGCCTGCAATTCTCTCTCCCCTACAAGAGAAAAGGGATAAGAATATTTCTTCATTTCTCTCCCTTTCTTTGCTTCTGGGCATTGGAAATGAGAACAACAAAAATGAAAGAAACAGATGAGGGGGCTGGAGAAATTTAACATCTAAAGAATTCATGTGATGAGGAGGAGAGGAGATGGAAAAGAGAACAAGGGGATGCAGAGGCTTAAAAACAATATGCAAATGAGGCAGAGAAATTTCTCTTTTTTTCCTGACAACAACCCAAAAGGCTGAGCAGAAGGAAATAAAAAACAAACAAAAAAACCCTGTTATCTTCCATGCTGGATTGAAAGGATAGCATGATATGCAGATGAAAAATGTGGGAAAGTCCCTTCCCACCCTCCGAGTTCCCTCAACTCATCCTCAGACCCCCACCCCCAAATTCACTGGGGCTTACTTCGAAGTAGAAATGCAGATAATTGCAGTGCTTCACTAGAGAATAAGTAGTGCATTGAACATTGCAATGAGAAACAGTAGTAGTCTATTCCATTCACAATCCTCAGTATCTATGACAGTAACCATCATTAAAAAGAATGAATTTATTTGAAAAGTTATTAACTGAGTTACAGCAATAGAAAGTATTTGCAGCATCTCCAAATTGCAACTACTTTGTTTCCCTCCTCAGTGCCAAATAATTCTCATAATGGTTGCATCCTGTAGCTTAGTGTAGTAAATAACATTAAAATAAGCCTATTAAATCAATAGGGATTTAGTGAGTCAACACCTCTGTAGGTTCCAGTGCTCCAAATGGTCCTACTCTAATTGCTGCTTATTATGTTAAAGTAAATCACAGTTAGAGCAGGCTCATTTTGAATCAATGGAACTTATGGAGGAGCTGAATCACCAAATCCCCATGGATTCAATGGGCCTTCTTTAGTGCAATTAACTATACAAAGCAACAGAATTTTCTTCTCACAACTTGAAATTTTTGCACAATGTTATTATAGTTCATAGCTTTGCTTTTTCACTCACCAAAGTGGGACAGGAGAGGGAAAGTTAAGAACAGTTCCAAGAAATCTGATCTGGATTTTATTCATGGTGTTGTGGGGCGGCCTGGATTTTCCTATCCCACTCCCAATCCAAATCACCTACACTGCTGTTGCTTGTATTTAAAGAGAAAAATTATTTTGAGTTGCATAATCACAGTACTTTAACACAGTATATACAGTAATCTGGTCCAGAATCACTTTGTCAGAAGGAATGTTATAGGTCCACTAGTCCACCCCAAGCAGTGACAGAATCCGTTCATCTTACAACAGTGGCTCAAAGGATAGTTCTGCTTGGGAGTACAGTGGGGTCTCTACTTAAGAACGTCCCTACTTAAGAACAATCCAACTTAAGAACAGCTCCATTTGCTAAATTTTGCTTCTACTTGAGAACAGAAATCCAAGATAAGAACAGGAAAAAAAACCTTTCCTGCTCTTTTTTTAACCTTAGGTCATCTCAGATTTAAAAAATTCTCCCCCTAGTGGTAGAGTATGTATTAACCAGCTTTGCATTAGTTCCTATGGGAACTAATGCTTCAATGTACGAATGCACCTCTACATAACAAAAAAAAAAAAAAAAAAACAGCCAGAACAGATTAATTGGTTTTCAGTCCATTCCTATGGGAAATTTTGCTTCAACTTAAGAACGTTTCAACTTAAGAACGCCATTCCAAAACCAATTAAGTTCTTAAGTAGAGGTTCCACTGTATTTCATGAAGTGGCAGAGCTTCTAAAACCATTTGTGCCATGGCTCAGCCTTCTCAAAGTTGGGAATATTTTCTCTGTTTTTGGTCTCAAATGCATTGCTTCTTGTTCTTATCCCAGTGATCCCTTTAAACACATATTAGTTTTCTTTTTGAGGCTACTTGCCTTTTGTGTTGGATAGCTGCTATTGCATCTCCCCACTTTGTTTCCTTGCTCTTGCAGGCAACTGGAAATTGCTTCCTCAAGAATGGCTACAATACTTCATCTAATACAAGCTATTGTCCCACTTGTATTATAGGCAGCTGTAGGAAAATGGTAATTGACCAGTTACAGGAATAAGCTATGAGATGGCAATCTTGATACATATCTCAACTCAGCCAGAAACTCCCTGGATGGCCTTTAGTAATAATCCCTCTTTCTGTAGGAGATATTAATATTGGCCTGCCTTACAAGTATAAGGATAAATAAATGTATGTGAGATTCTTTACATATATACAATATGTACATTATAGAAATACAGAGAATTATCATTACAATACATTCATATGTCACATGCCACAAATTATTTATTTGCACCATTCAAAGGCCATGGCAATTACAAGTATTAAACAATAAGAACTACATACACAAAGAAACAATATCAAATTATGACCGTACCAAATCATGATTCAAATTACAGTTGGTTTCATCATCTTTCACTCTTCTGAAAGAGAATACTGAAACAATTTTTGTACTAATGAGCACGTCAAGAAATATTTGGAAAATGTAAGATATTTATTACCAAGTGAAAGAAAATGAAAGGAAAACTCAAGTGAAATGAATGATCCATCTTGTCATTGTCTTTAGAAAATCCATGATAATGGTACACAAGTCTAAATTAAGCACACAAACACACATTATGGTATATATTTCAGACACAATTTCTATAAATAAATTATCTCTTTCTTTCCCAAGCATGAACCCCTGACCCAAGATCTTGAAAAGATAAAAGACGAATGTTGAAAGTTGTTTAACACTTCCATGCTCATTTTGACTCCAATTACCCACAGAGAAACAGGAATGAAAAAGAACAGGAACAGGAGGACTGTCAGATCAGCTGTCTGGAAGGAAATCACTCAGGCCTCATTCCACAGGGAAAAGGCAGACATTCAAAGCTAGTGCTACAGTTTTCCTGGCTAGCTAGATGCTCATTTCAGCCAAGGAAGTAACAGCACCTGTTTCAAGAGCCTAGTTTTGACGGTGCCAGTGAACAACAGGGATTACTCTGAACTCTGCCCAAATTCCTGCACTGTGTCAGCAATACAGAACCTAACCTATTTCTGGATTCCAGCTATCCATGGACTTTTTTAGTTTCAGGAAAGGCAGACAAAGCAAGGTCCCTCTGTATCAATCCTTCATTTATTTTTTAAAACTGTTCTGTGTCCCATGGCTAAAAAGCAGCATTACATTTAACACATTCTTTAAATCCCTTGCTGACAGAGCATTAACCTGTATGGACTAAAAAGGACAAGGAGCTACATACTGCACGTCCCTCTCTGGAATCCCCTGAGATTAGAGTTCAGACAGGCAGTGAGTGTCATACCTGTATTTATGAAAAAAGAACTCCAGGATCCAGAGCTGTCATATCTGCATCCTTCCACTGCATGTAGAAACAGGGGAGGAGGAAAGGGGAGGGGAGGAGCGACTAGCTTTAACTGGATTGTACCGGTAGCAGCTCCATCACAATTCAATCTGTCAAGGGCTGTACCAAGAAATATGTTTCCTCAAGATTTAGACAAAAGAGAAAGAGAAAAGAAAAGCTTCCCACCCAGAAATGCGATCATTCCATCTTGAGCAACCTGGGCTAGAGCAAACTGACATGCATGTGAAAACAGGCCCCTGCATGCATAAACACACAGGCCTGGGGAGACAAGAGATTTAATATGATGAAGGGGATAAGTATGCAAAGAGCTGGGAAGGAGCTTGGAGTAAAATTACCTGGATTAAAGCGCCCAGGAAAAAAAGAAATGGTCTGAGAAGAATGATTTCTTTCTGGTTACCCTGAAACCCCATATAATGAGGGTGCTGCGAGTGTAATTACTCTCGCTTGTTTGGCATGGTAGGGCATCATGCTGCCACGGGGCCAATTTCCTCTCTTCTTCTCCCAATTAGCATGCCAACTAGTCCAAACAGCTCGCTCGGCACGGATTGGAGAAGCGTACGAGCAGCCAAATACCCCTTCGCCCAATCAGAAGGCAGCAAGTGTTTCTGCTACAAGGCTTCGGCTGCCTTCATTTTATGTCCTCCGTCGCTATCATTTCTCTCGTCTCCTCTCTTCTCCTCAGGAGACTCTAAAGGGAGTGATAAAAACCGCGAGACCTCCCTTCCCCTCCCCAGCTGGTCTCATTCACAGCTCCTGGCAGCCCTGGCTTCCTCAGGGGACCCACTAATGAAGACGGCCAGCGTTAATCTCTCCCCCCCCCCACCTCCCTGATGGGTCGATTTATACTTCCACAGAGAGTGTTGGCTCCTTGCCAGAGGGCTCGGCACATTCTTCTTATTCTGAGGGAAAGAGCGAGAGCGAGCGCCTCCCGCCCTCGCTCTTTCTCAGTCGTACGCTCTCCAGCTCGCTCTCTCTCTCAAAAACACATTGAGATACTGGTTTTAGAAAGAAAGAAAAAAAACACAGACACACGCTCCTTTCAAAAACACATTAAGATACTGGTTTTTGAAAACACATACACACACACACACACACACACACACACTCCTTTCAAAAACACATTGAGATACTGGTTTTCGAAAACGCCAGCTTGGGGGCTGTGTTGAATAACACTTTAATATTTCTAAATCTCCCTTTTATCCCAAGCAGCTTCGCAGGCAGAGCATTCACAGAACGGTCCTCTACCTGCCACCTACCTGCATTTCACACACAAAGCCGGGAGGTTTCGACATTATCAAAGGGAAATTCAGATAGGAAGAAAGTAATGATCCCAGCTGGAACCTCGCCAATACAAAGGGCTGAGACGCATCTTACTCTCAGACCCCACACTCAAGATCAACCGTTAATTCTGATTAGGTATCCCTTGGCAGACTTTAACCATCTTTTGTACATAAAATCAGGCTGGCAGAGGATATAATCTTTTTCACGCTTCCAATTCAGGAGAGTAGTGGTGATTAGTACTTGTTTGGGGGGGGGGGAAGCCAAGGGTTGTACTTGTTCCAGATTGATTACTCTGGAGTAAAAGGCTGCCATTTTTCAATTTGACAGATGAGAAACAATGCACCAGCACTTCAAAGCCTTAGAAGGAAAACCTTACAAGGCTAGGAGAACTAGTATGCTTGACCTATTTCAAACCTATGGAAAAACACACTGAGCTAGTTCCCCTTCTCTCTTTTTTAAAAATTGTTCTTGAAGTGCCATAATCAATTCAAGTTTATCTTTATGTATGATTGCAGCTCTTAATTGCATGTGTTTTGTAATGAATTGCTAATTAACATACAAAACCAATGCACAGAATAATACTGCAATTGTTATTGATGCTTTTGCAGTTTATATGCAGTAACAGTTAAGATCAAAGGAAGTAATTGTCGTTGTTTAGTCCTTTAGTCTGTCCGACTCTTTGTGACCCCATGGACCACAGCACGCCAGACCCTCCTGTCTTCCACTGCCTCCCGGAGTTGGGTCAAATTCATGTTGGTAGCTTCAGTGACACTGTCCAACCATCTCATCCTCTGTTGTCCCCTTCTCCTCTTGCCTTCACACTTTCCCAACATCAGGGCCTTTTCCAGGGAGTCTTCTCTTCTCATGAGATGGCCAAAGTATTGGAGCCTCAGCTTCAGGATCTGTCCTTCCAGTGAAAACTCAGGGGTTTTTTTTATGTTGAGCTTCAGACCATTTTTTGCACTGTCCTCTTTCACCCTCATTACGAGGTTCTTTAATTACTCCTTTCTTTCTGCCATCAGAGTGGTATCATTTGCATATCAGAGGTTGTTGATATTTTTTCCAGCAATCTTAATTCCATTTTGGGATTCCACCAGTCCGGCCTTTCACATGATGTATTCTGCATATAAATTAAATAAGCAGGGGGACAATATACAGCATTGTTGTACTCCTTTCTCAGTTTTGAACCAATCATTTGTTCCATATCCAGTTCTATCTGTTGCTTCCTGTCCCACGTATAGGTTTCTCAGGAGATAGATAAGGTGGTCTGGCACTCCCACTACTTTAAGGATTTGCCATAGTTTGATGGTCCACACAGTCAAAGGCTTTTGCATAGTCAATGAAGCAGAAGTAGATGTTTTCTGGAACTCTCTGGAGTTCTCCATAATCCAGCACATGTTAGCAATTTGGTCTCTTAATTCCTCTGCCCTTTCGAAATCCAGCTTGTACTTCTAGGAATTCTTGGTCCACATACTGCTGAAGGCTACCGTGTAGGATTTTGAGCATAACCTTGCTAGCGTGTGAAATGAGTGCAATTCTACAGTAATTGGAGCGTTTTTTGGCAGTGCCCTTCTTTGGGATTGGGATGTAGACTGATCTTTTCCAATCCTCTGGCCACTGTTGGGTTTTCCAAACTTGCAGGCATATTGAATCTAGCACTTTAACAGTGTAGTCTTTTAAGATTTTAAATAGTTCAACTGGAATTCCATCACCTCCACTGGCCTTGTTGTTAGCCAAGCTTTCTAAGGCCCACAACTTCACTCTCCAGGATGTCTGGCTCAAGGTCAGCAACCATATTATCTGGGATGTCCAGGATATCAAAATCTTTCTGGTATAAATCCTCTATTTATTCTTGCCACCTCTTCTTGATGTCTTCTGCTTCTGTTCAGTCCCTCCCATTTTTGTCCTTTATCATGTCTATCTTTGCACAAAATGTTCCTTTAATAACTCCATTTTTTTTTCCTGAACAGATCTCTGGTTTTTCCTCTTTTTTTCTTTTCCTCTATTTTTTGCATTGTTCATTTAAGAAGGCCCTCTTGTCTCTCCTAGCTATTCTTTGGAAGTCTGCATTAATTTTATGTAACTTTCCCTATTCCCCCTTGCATTTTGTTTCCCTTCTCTTCTCTGCTATTTCTAAGGCCTCGTTGGACAGCCACTTTGCTTTCTTGCATTTCCTTTTCTTTGGGATGGTTTTTGTTGCTGCCTCCTGTACAATGTTACGAGCCTCTATCCAAGTTCTTCAGGCACTCTGTCCACCAAATCTAGTTCCTTAAATTTGTTCTTCAATTCCACTGTGTACAGTCAATCCTTGACTTACGAACGGCCCTACATATGGACTTTTCAATTTTCAAACAGCTCCGTTGGCAAAAATTGGCATCGACCTGCAAACGGAGCTCAAGCTACGAATGAGGTCGAGGCTCTGTTCGCAAGTCAATGCTGTTTTTGCCAATGGAGCCGTTCGTAAATGGCTCTCTGCAAAAAGGCAGGGAGAAAGGAATGAAAATTTGAATTTCCCACCCGTTCTCCCTGCCTTTTTGCCTTCGGAGCTCTCAAAGGGCTTTCTCCGATGTTGGGGGGAAAGCCCTTTGAGAGCTCCAAAGCCTCTGATCGTGGTGGCAGAGACCCCCAGGGAGGTCTCCCAGGGCTTGCCCGCCACCATGGGAGACCTCCCTGGGGGTCCCTGCCACCGTGATCTGCTCCTTTGGAGCTCTCAAAGGGCTTCCTCCAATGTCAGGCGGAAAGCCCTTTGAGAGCTCCAAAGGCAAAAAGGCAGGGAGAAAGGGCTGGAAATTCGAATTTCCTGCCCTTTCTCCCTGCCTTTTTGGGTTTGAAGCTCTCAAAGGGCTTTCCCCCCCAGATCGGAGGAAGCCCTTTGAGAGCTCCGAAGCCAAAAAGGCAGGGAGAAAGGGCAGGAAAGTCAAATTTCCAGTGCTTTCTCCCTGCCTCTTTGGCTTCGGAGCTCTCAAGGGGTTTCTCCAGTGTCGGGGGGAAAGCACTTTGAGAGCTTCAAACCACTGATCACGGCAGCGGGGACCCCCAGGGAGGTCTCTAAGAGCTTGCCTTAGAGACCTCCGAAGTCAAACAGGCAGGGAGAAAGGGCTGGAAATTCGAATTTCCCCTGCATTTTTGCCTTTTGAAATGCTGGAATGGATTAATTCCATTCCCATGCATTTCAATGGGAAATGGTACTTGGACTTACGAACTTTTGGATGTATGAACGTCGTTCCAATACGGATTCAGTTCGTAAGCTGAGGTACCACTGTATTCATAAATTATTTGTTTTAGATTATACCTGACTAGCTCAGTGGTTTTTCCTACTCTCTTCAGTTTAACGCCTTCTCCCATCTAGATCTACCCGTGTCACTCGCGCGAGCCAGGAGATAAGGCTGAGGAGCCTAACGCCGAGAGAGGCCCGAAAGGAAAAGACCAGAATCCGGGCCTTCTCGGCGGTGGCTCCTCGCCTTTGGAACAACTTGCCCCCTGAGATTCGCGCGGCTCCCTCGCTGGGCATTTTTAAGAAACAACTAAAAACATTGATGTATAGGCGGGCCTTCCCAACAGAAAACCCTTGACGATCTTTTTTCTTATTCTGTTCTTTATTATTATTATTTTATTTAAGTTTCTGCTGTAAAGTTTTAAAATTACATTGTTGTTTTTACTGTAAGCCGCCTAGAGTGGTCTAATATGATCAGATAGGCGGGATAGAAATAAAATAAATAAATAAATAAATAAATAAATTAAGCTTGAATTTTACTATGAGAAGCTGATGATCAGAGCCACAATCAGCTCCAGGTCTTGTTTTTGCTGACTGTATAGAGCTTCTCCATCTTTGGCTGCAGAGAATATAATCACTCTGATTTTGGTATTGCCCATCTGATGATTTCCATGTGTAGAGTCACCTCTCGTGTTGTTGGAAAAGAGTGTTTGTGATGACCAGCTTGTTCTCTTGACAAAACTCTATTAGCCTTTGCCCTGCTTCATTTTGAACTCCAAAGCCAAACATACCTGTTGTTCCTTTTATCTCTTGACTCCCTACTTTAGCATTCCAATCCCCTATAAGGAGAAGAACATCTTTCTTTGGTGTCAGTCCTAGAAGGTGTTGTAACTCTTCATAAAATTAGTCAATTTCAGTCTCCTCAGCACTGGTGGTTGGTGCATAAACTTTGATTACTGTGATGTTGAAAGGTCTGCCATGGATTTGTATTGAAATCATTCTATAATTTTTGAGATTTTATCCCAGTACATCTTTTCCCACTCTTTTGTTGACTACAAGGGCTACTCCATTCCTTCTATGGGATTCTTGCCCACAATAGTAGATATGATAATGGTCTGAATTGAATTCACCCATTCCTCTCCATTTTAGTTCACTGACACCCAGGATGTCAATGTTTATTCTTGCCATCTCCTGTTTGACCACATCCAGCTTACCAAGGTTTATAGATCTTACATTCCAGGTTCTTAAGCAGTATTTTTCTTTGCAGCATCGGACTTTCCTTTCACGTCCAGGCACGTGCGCAGCTGAGCATTCTTTCGGGTTTGGCCCAAGTACTTCATTAGCTCTGGAGCTACTTGTCCTTGTCCTCCGCTCTTCCTCAGTAACATGTTGGACACCTTCCGACCTGAGGGTCCCATCTTCCAGTGTCATATCTTTTAGCCTTTTGTTTCTGTTTGTGGGTATTCTTGGCAAAGATACTGGAGTAGCTTGCCAATTCCTACTCCAGGTGGATTGCGTTTAGTTGGAATGCTCCACTGTGACCTGTCCATCTTGGGTGTCTCTGCACAGCATAGCCCATAGCTTCTCTGAGTTACTCAAGCCGCTTTGCCACGACAAGGCAGCAATCCATGAAAAGGAAAGGAAGTAATAGAACCACTCTATTCTCCTTTGGTCAGACACTGCCTGCAGCACTGTGTCCAGTTCCAGGCACCACTATGTAAAAAGTATATTGACAAACTGGAAAGTGTGTAGAGGAGGTTGACCAAGATGGTAAAAAATCTGGAGACCAAGCCCTATAAGGAATAGCTGAGGAAGTTGGGCATGTTTAGCCTGCAGAAAACTGAAAAATGGTATGATAGCCACCATTAAATATTTGAAGAGTTATCCCATGGAAGATGGAGGACTTTAATAGATTAAACTAAAAGGAAGAAAATTTCATTTAAGAAAATAGGAAGAACTTCTTGATAGTAAGAACTATCTGAAAATAGAATGGACTGCCTTGATTTCCAGGTAAATGCAGTGAAAACTGGGCTGATCCAATCAGGCTAAAATGCCACCACCTCATTTTGACAGTTTCAGGAATATGTTTCGTGTTGTGAACTGCCCAGAGTTTCTGCAGGCTAGATGGGCAGTGTATTAAATAAACAAACAAACAGAAACAAAACTCACCACCCACTTTCATAGCTCTTATTCACAGTGGGCTGTGAGGGTCATCCCCAATTCCGCCACCCTAAACATCTGCCAGAGCAATTTATCTTCTCTTCCCTTCCTCCTTACTCACATGGACATAAACTGAGTCAGGCAAACATTCACTCAACCCCACTGTACCCCACTCATTCACTCAACAGCTCAGCTGAGGAGAAACATATGCAAAAATACATTTTGCCCCGAATTATTTATTGTTTTGTTTTATTTACAAATAAGACTATTATTGTGCCAAACCTCAGAAGGTTATTTGTGGAAAAAGAACTTTGAGAATAACCAGAAAATATTAAAAAAAAAATAGAATAGAAATTTATAGTTTCAAAAGAATGCCCTGGGGGATGGTACATGCATAATGCTTCAACTTCTTTGTTTGAAGAGCTGGGGTGTGATATCCAATCAACAACATCCTGAGCTGTAACTTAAATGTAATTCTCCAATCTCACCTGCACCTTTTTAAACGTACATCTGAAAAACAAAACCAGGAACTTCTGGAACTGTAAATGTTCTGCACTAACAACAAGCCGCTGGTGCATGACTGAAGAAGTGGGCTTTGATCCATAAGTGTTAGCAGATTGTATGACTTTCAGTGCTCTAATAAATATATTGCCTAATCCTGCACTGTATTGCATAAGGCCCACATGGCTCCTTTCAACTTTTCAAAATTATGAAGATACCAGGAATTGTCACCCCTCTGAACCAAAAAGAAGACAATGTAGACTCTTAATATCAGCTAAGCAGGGCTGGAAACTTAAGGAAACATCTACTTCTAATCACTGGGGATAATAGCATTAATTTGACTTTAATGTGGCTCCAATTGCCTAATGGGCTTACTACTTGACCCTACTTTTAACTACACCAGGATGGACATTGCAGAATTCAAAACTGCAGATAGAAAAAAACAAAAATCATCCTGGCTGTGTTGAAGTGGCAGGATCTGTAGTTAAATATGGAGACTACAAACAGTTTGAGGTGTGTTGGTAATATCAAATTTCACTTTTGGGATATTTAGTCAATTATTCTTTACAGAAAGCTTTTTCTGTCAAACCTGTTCATTAATAACCTGGAGACAGGGATAAGCAGTGAGGTGGCCAAGTTTGCAGATGACACAGAACTTTTCCAGGTAGTGAAGAGCAGAAGGGATTGTGAAGACTCCAGAAGGATCTCTCTGGGAGAATGGGCATCAAAATGGCAAATGCAGTTCAATACAAGAAAATGTAAAGCAATACACATCAGGGCCAAAAATCAAACCTTTAGTTATCAGCTAATTGGTTCTGAGCTGTCCGTGACGAATCAAGAAAGATCTTGGTGTGCTGGTGGACAGCTCAATGAAAGTGTCAACCCAGTATGCGGTGGCAGTGAAGATGGCTAATTCCATGCCAGGTATCATTAAAAAGAGGATTGAAAATAAAACAGCCAACATTATAATGCCATTGTACTAAATGATGGTAAGGCCGCACTTGGGAGTATCATGTACAGTTCTGTTTGCTGCAACTCAAAAAAGACATAGTGGAACTGGAAAAGGTGCAGAAGAGGGTGACTAAAATGATGACTGTGCTGTGGCACTTCCCTTATGATGAAAGGCTACAACATTTGGGACTCTATAGAGAAAAGGCACCTGAAGGAAGACATGATTGAAATGTATAAGATTATGCAGTGGATGGATAAAGTAGATAGAGGGAAGCTATTTATCCTCTCGCGCAATACCAGAACCAGGGGACATCCACTCAAATTGAGTGTTAGGAGAGTGAGAACAGACAAAAGAAAATATTTCTTTACCCAGCGTGCTGTTAGTCTGTGAAATTCCTTGCCACAGGATGTGGTGAAGGCATCTCGCCTAGATGCCTTTAAAAGGGGATTGGAAAGATTCCTGGAGGAAAAGTCCATCACAGTTTACAAACCATGATGGGGATGTATAATCTCCAGGCTTAAAATGCCAGATGCAGGGGAGGGGTATTAGGAGACAGGTATCTAGTTGTCTCGTGTGCTCCCACAGGCATCTGGTGAGGCCACTGTGAGATACAGGAATCTGGACTCGATGGGCCCTTGGCCTGATCCATCAGGGCTCTTCTTACATTCTTATGTTCTATTCAAATATCAGATATACTTCTATCTGTGATTCTGCTAGTACTGTAGTTCTTACGCACCATGAAGTCATTTCCAAAAAAATAGTGATCCTATGAGCTGATGTTCTGCAAAAGGTCAGTGTTCAAGATGCAGGGTGGGAAATTTTATGTTTGCCTACTTAACATCATTTAATAAGACTTTTTCTTCAGACACCCTGGTAATAATAACTACAAATAATGCTTTAACCCATTTCAAGGGTCAGCTAGAAAGTTGGCAACCACACTGTAAACATAGCAGCTTATTCTTAGGAATGTGGAATCCTCCAAAACCACAGCAGCTTTTTTTCACAAAACAAAAACAGAATACAAATGACTATATTAGCCCACAACAACCCTGCAAATAATGCTTCTAAGGATTAGATCAGAAGACCATGGAGAAAAGGCAGGAATGTCAAACTATGCCTAGCAAGAAAACTCTTACTATGAAACCCTACAGCTTCAGGAAATACTTTCCTAACTCATCATTGCTGGCCATATGTCACTAATACCTACAAACATCCAACCACTTGATAAATAGAAGAAAGCATGACTATAACATTCATCATTCATGAGATTATGTGGCAGTTAAAAAAAAAATCACACTACACGTATGGTAGTTCTAATGCTGGTTTCAAATTTATATAGACCCTTGGGCAATAAACTCTCCATTTCATTCCTTCTTGTGAACTAGCTTTCACTTCTTCTCTCTCTGGCCCCAATTGGCACTATCTCCAAGACAGACAGACAGACAGAAATTATTTTTCTTTGTTCCCCTTGTTGCTGATTAGCTCAGAGAATGCAGGGAGCAGGAGAAGCAAAGAGGAGGAAGGACAGGGTCACGAGGCTCCAGAACCTGACAGTAGGTCCCTTGTTCTGTTGTGGTATTTAGCACCCAACTGTATGAGCCTCTGACACCAGTTCTGGTGATATAAATGACCAAACAGCCATATGAGTTCGGGCAGGTGAATACCTCATGGTAAATTTGTATGCAGTCTCTTAGTATTTTGCATTGCAATATCACAAACAGGCAATATTTGTGTAGTAAGTTATAACAGAGGCTGTTCACATTGACATATAGATTACTATATGGATCACTGTTGGTACAGTTTGCTTCAAAGCAAATGACAGCATCCAAACATGCTTCCACTTAGCTCAATCTTCCTTTAAGATCTGTTGCACTCCTTTCTGGCATAGTGGCAAGGCATGCATTCTTTTTTTCGGGGGGAGTACAATTCAGCACAATCCAAATTAGCTTATTGTGTAACCTGTGTGAATGGTTAACCCTACACCCAAATGGAATTGTGGGTGGTGTTAACTGAGGAGACCACCCCGTGATGTATTCGGTGGGTTGTGACTGTAAAAGGGAGGGCAGAGGAAACCCCTCCTCTATTTTCATCTTCCTTTCTTCTTAATATTTTCCTAACTGACAGAGCAAAATTTTAATACCATGCTAGGTCGATGCATGGCCATTTTGATATGATACTTACTTTATTTAACAACAACAACAAAAAGGGACTCTGAATGATGGCCACTGAGAAAAGGGAGGGAAGGGAGCTATTTTTACTCCCTGGGCTACATCCCCACAAGGCAGCACAGTCCCAGCAGAGGCCCAGGTGAGGAGAAAGGCAGGGAAAGGGGGGTTTAGCTCCCTTCCATCTCTCCAACAGTTTCCCCTCATACTGCAGCTGTCCTTGGCTGCTGCTGTAAAACAGTAAACCTTGCTCTGTGTGGACGTGTGGCACAGGAGAAAATAACCCATATCAAGATCTTTGTATGGACAGAAGAATCATTCAAGCGAGAGTTAAAATACAAGTCATTTAAGTATGGACTGAACCACACCAAATTTCCCATTGTAGACAGGCCCATAAATTAAGAGTAGTTTATTTTACAAAGGTTATAACATACTAGGCTAGTCAAAGAAGCAGCTCAGTTCCACTCAGCAAATAGCAGCTTTCCCCTCTTGAACGGGTAAATGGCTATGGATGCTATGCACTGCTGGAAAGACAAATGCATGGATTCTAGAGCATATGAAGCCTGAATTCTTTTTAGAAACTAAATTGATTAAAATGAGGTTATTGTACTTTGAACGTATCATGAGAAGACACACTGAGAAAAGACAATAATGGTAGGGAAAATGGAATACCGAACAGGAGATAGACTGACCCAATAAAGGAAACAACGGCCTTCAGTTCGCAAGATCTAAACAGGGATGTTAATGACATAGAGTCATAGGATCATTGATAGAATCACCCTAAGTTGGAAACAATGTGATGGAATACTATAGCAACAAAAAATAAAAGAGCAAATGCAAAACTAAGAAAGACATAAGTAACACCTAACCTTATCGGGGAAAAGTGCTAAGTGATCTACAGTGGTGCCTCGATTTACGATTGCCCTGCATTATGATGAAACTGCTTAACGACGATCTTTTTGCAATCGCAATTGCGATTGCAAAACGATGGTCTGAATGGGAAAATTTCGCTTTGCGATGATTGGTTCCCTGCTTCGGGAACTGATTCTTTGCAAAACAACGATTTTCCAACAGCTGATTGGCTGTTTCAAAATGGCCACCGGGTAAATAAAATGGCTCCCCGCTGTGTTTAGGGACGGATTCCTCGCTGTACAGGCAGTGAAAATGGCTGCCCTATGGAGGATCTTCGCTGGACGGTGAGTTTTTACACCATTGGAATGCATTGAACGGGTTTCGATGCATTTCAATGGGTTTTTTTCGCTTTACGATGTTTTTGCTTAACGGTGATTTTCCTGGAACAGATTATCGCCATTAAGCGAGGCACCACTGTATTACCAATGGCTGCTGAATATGCTATCCAGGTGCTAACTATTGGTAGAAACTTCAACATTTCCCTTCCTATAGCACTTTAGCTTTATTCTAGACATGCACTGGAAAACCCTTCAAATAAAGAATAACTCCTCGGTATCCACTGCAGATGTAGTGAAGGAGAGATAGAGTTGTGTATCACCAGCATATTGATGGCGGCAAACTCCAATCACCTAGCAGCTTTACATAGATGTTAAAAAGAACAAGGGACATGATCAAGCCAAGGGACCCCATTGCAAAGGATCTGAGGGGTCAAAAGAGCATTCCCAAGCTGAACCATATAGATATGAGCATTGAGAAAGAATTGGAACCAGCAAAGAGGCAGGCTTCCAATCCCTATACCCAATAGTCTATGCAGGAGGATACAGTAGCCAACAGCTGCTGAGAGATCAGGATATACCTGTCCCTGTCAGCCTCCTTTAGGAGGTCACCATAAAGAGCAACCTTTTTAAAAAATAAAGTGGAGACTATTCTACCGGGACTGGAGTCCTCCTCTTTTTTAGTAGATTGAGCTGAGACATCCACTGCTCTGCCTTGCCCGGAGAACCTGACACAAATTCAGGCGCTGACATCACTTGAGGGTGACAAAGTGCTTGATTGCTATAGAGCCACCAACTCTTCACTAGATCTTTGCCCAGCCTGGCTGCTGGAAGCGGCCAGACCTGTAACAACAGAATGGGCTACTGCCATTATCAATGGGTCTCTCCTTGAGGGCAAGATGCCCCCAATAAAAAAAAAAGCCCAACCTGGCGGTGGATGATATAAATATCTATAGACCCGTCGCCAATGCTCCTTTTATGAGCAAGCTGGTGGAGAGAGCGGTGGCCAATCAGCTTCAAGCAGTCCTGGACAAGACCAATGCCCTGGATCCATTTCAGTTCAGGTTTAGACCACGCCACAGCACAGAGACAGCATTGGTCGCCCTGCAAGATGACCTTTTGAGGGAGACCGACAGGGGCAAAATGCCCTTGCTGGTCCTCCTCGATCTATCAGCGGCCTTTACCCTCGACCATGGTATCCTCCTGGGGAGGCTCTCTGGACCAGCCCCAGAGAGTACAGCTGGGGGACATGTTGTCCACTCTGTGGACTCTCAAATGTGGAGTCCCACAGGGTTCAATAATCTCCCCAATGCTATTTAATATATATATGAGGCTGTTGGGGGAGGTAATCAAAAGATTTTAATTTTTTTAAACTTTCCAAAACAAATACAAGAATACAAAATACTTACTACAGCAATACAATCTAAACCACAGTGCACCCCCATACCAATGGGACCCTTTAGAGCAATACTTCTATTATGAACCTCCTTTCCAAAATTGTATTGATTGTTGCTTAGAGGCTTTCCTCTTTCCTTTCACTAATACAAATTCAATAAATCTACCCCAAATAGCATAAAAATATTTGAACTTATTTCCCCTCTTTTCATCTTCAATTCAGTAGTCAAATTATCATTTAATGCAATATCCCATACAGTGGGGTCTTGACTTACGAACGGCCCGAGTTACAAACATTTTGACTTACGAACCGCTCTCATAGGAAAATATTGACTTGACGTATGTACTTAGATTTGAGTTACGAACTAAAAAAAACTGAAAAAAAACCACGTGGGAGGCAGGGAAAGTGCAAAATTTGAACTTTCAGTTAACTGTTGGCCAGTGAAAAGGGTGCCTGTCTGCTTCCTCACTCCTCCCAGCGTTTAGAGAGTAAATTGGGAGACAGTCTTCGGACTGCCTGGTACTGTACTGCCTGGACTGTATTTTCCCTGCCTTCCCTGAACCTTTCTTGACCTAAGAAAAAAAGAAACAAAATATTCCCCTCTAGTGGTCGAAGGCGGAATAGCAGCTTCCCATTAGTTTCTATGGTCGGAAAAGAGCAGATACGGATCAAATGGTTTTCAATGCATTCCTATGGGAAATGCAGATTTGACCTGCGAACTTTTTGACTTGAGAACCGTCTTCCAATACAGATTAAGTTCTCAATTCAAGACCTCACTGTACTTCATTATACCAGTCTTCTAATTTAATATCATTTTATCTTTCCAGAATCTAGCTATTAATATTCTAGCACTTGTCGTAAAATTAGAAATCAATTCCTTTGAGCAATTATCAAGTTCTTTCTATCTTATCAAAAAGCAATTTTAGAATTAAGTTCAATATCTTTTCCAAATATATCACATATTTCCTTAAAAACCAATTTCCAAAATTTCTGAATCAATTTACACTCCCACCACATATGATAATACATGCCAATTTCTTCATCACATTTCCAACAGACCTTAGAATAATCTGAATTTATTATGTTCAATTTCACTGGAGTCATGTAGCACCTTAAATAAATTGGGGGAAAATCCCTTTATTCTTACTGACATTAAAACGCTCATCTTCCAAATTTTGTCCAATCCTTTGTTTTAATTTCCCAAATTGATTTCAAACTTTCTATTTCAGTCTCTTTTTCCTCTTGTTCCAAAATTAGGTTATAAATTCTACTTACTACTCACTTCCTCAAAGCATCTTTCTGCATGTCTTCATGTGATGATAGAAATTGTTCATACTTAGTACATTCTCTACATTTGCCATTAGTCTTCAACCATTCATTTATCCAACTATCTAACAGGATATAATTATACCATGATAGCATATTAGTTTGAAGTTTAACTATAATCTGATCCTTCAATCTCATTTTAATCATCCAATCCTTCAATCTGGCAACTTTTTTATTCTCAAACAAATCAGCTAAACCCTTCAGGTTTGCTGGGAAATTTTCTATCTCGGTCACTACAGTAATTTTAGTGGTGAAGTAAAGGGACATAACTTCTTTTTATATCTGTTCCAGACATTTAACATGTTTCTTTAGAAAGGGTTGTTGACCTGATTTATTGTATTTCTTTTTACTACATTAAACAAATATTTTTCAATATTCCCATTTATTGCTGAGGATTCCATATCCCACCAAATTAACCTTCCTTTGTTATATATAATATCTCCAATGAATCTTAGTTGATTCGCTATACAATAATTTTTTATATTAGGAATACCTAAACCTCCATTTTTTGGGCCTTGTACTAATATCTTTTATTTATTCTTGATTTTTTTTTACCTTGATTACAAAATCCATTAATTTATCCCTGCTAATACTTAAAATCTTCTTCTTCTAATTGCATTGGTAGTATCCTGAATAAAAAAGTAATGTTGATAATATTTTCATTTTGATCATAGCGATTCTCCCAAACGATGATAGTTTCAATTTAGAATACTCCCGCAATTTAGCTTTAATATAACTTTTTAATTTGTTAAAATTTTGCTTCTTTAATATTTGAGTCATTTTAACTACATTTACACCTAAATATTTAATATAATTACACATTTTAAAATCATATTTATTTACAAACATTTCTTGTTCATATTTATTAAAATTAAACATAATTATTTGTGTTTTTGCCAGTTAATAGTTAATCCTGTTATTTCCCCAAATTTTTCTAAATAATTTTTAATTTTATCCATACTTTATAATGGGTTTTTAATAGTTAATAATGAATCATCAGCAAATAAATTAATCTTACTTGTATCATTTTACCAAATAAATAAATAAATAAATAAATAAATAAATAAATAAATAAATAAATGAATGAATGAATGAATGAATGAATGAATGAATGAATGAATGAATGAATGAAACCAGTGCCATCTTGGTAATGTGGTGCAGCCTAAACCCCAATTGAAATGGATCTAGACTATTGGTATCGCCAAAGAATTCCTGAATCAGTCTCCCAATCAATGGCTTTGCAGCCAGATACATAAACCACTGAACTGATCAATTTGACCATAAATGGGATGTTAGTGACAGGCCTCAACTTGTTAAAATCATCCATCAATAAACTGGCTTTCTTAAAAATGGGCCTAATGATGTTTTCTTTCAAACAGGAAGACATATAACCTTATACACATTAATCAAATGAGTGGCAGATTTTAATAGCTAAGGACCTAAAGGAGAGGTAGTGGCTTGACAGCATGCAAGCACTATGTCCATGTCCTCAGGCATTACCAACTGAAACTGATCTAATAAATCCAGACAAGATGGTGCATTAGACATCTCACCTTGAGCTACTGGACTACTAAAGAAATGGAGGTCTTGTTAGATTGCTTCAATCTCTGTTCTAAAATGAGCTACAAATCAGTTACATGTAAGTATGTTGGACTGAAGCATCTTTGTCTATCCAGCATTAATGAGGCCACAGATAAACTGGATAATGCTGAGCTGGCTGGTTTGAGGCCTCATCAATCAGTTTGATACTGTTATGTTTTCTTTGCAGATTTTATTGCATCGCAGTACAATTAGGACAGCTTCTTAACTTCAGCTAAATGACAATCCAAGGGAGGTTTCCTCCACTTGCTCTCCAGTCTTCTTCTAATCTGTTTCATTCCTCATAGCTCATCTGTAAACCAGAGTGAGGGCTGAGCTACACAATGGAGAAGGTATTCAGGTGTAATAATATTACCTGACAATACCAACTGGTGAGTTGGGCTTCAAAAGGAGTGCCCACTAGATTAGCTGCAAAGCCTCCTACAGCATCCCGGAAACCAAATGGATCCAGCCTTCAGACCATCCTCATAGGTCCAGCTTCCCCATGAAGAGGGCTTGCAAGGGCAAGTCCAAAGTTCAGCAGATAATGATCTGACCATGGTGCAGAAGAAGACAGATTTTTCACCTTTAGATCATACTCTCCCTGTCATAGGTAGGGAGATATTTATCCAAATATCTCTTTTCATTTCTGAGATCAAAGAAATTAATCACTGCCAGGTCAAAATGGTTTCTTCGCTCAACGGATTTTGTTCAAACGGTGAAAAATAATTATTCATTTGGGTGACTGTTTCCAATGTAAGGTCTTGGAGGTAGTTCATTCTGCATACTCAGAGAATGTATAGTCAGGATGATATTTTCACTGCCTCAGTGAACTGGTCATAAGCCTCTAGGACTGGACAGATATTCAATATAATTCTAAACAATGTTGTACTAAACCTCTGTCAATTGGCTTTCTAAAAATTACGTCTCCAGCAGAATGGTATTGTTGATGGTTGGATTATCACAAGTTGGCACATTCTGTGTATTCAGAATTGCAGTACAGACTGACTTCACACCCTGTTGGGCTATAAGCTCACTAGTAAATATCAAGCCCAGGTCAACATTCCCTCTCAGCTCTGTGAGCACATGGGTGTGTAGCGCTGCATCAGGGCTGCACAGCCAAGCTACTCTTGCTGCCCATTTGCTTCCAGTTGCAAATGGGCAGGGGGTGAGGTTCCTGCCCAGTGCTCTGGAAAATTAAGAGGGAACGTTGGTCCAGGTTATAGCCCAGTTGCCATTTTCCACTATTGAAAGATGGGGTTTCCGCTATAATAAATAAGGGTTAGTTAGAAGGTTTCTGCTGGTTTAGTACTACTTCTCTGTTCTTATCAAGTATCTCCAGACACAGCTGTAGCAATAGAAGTTTCTGACTATAAAATCTACTTTTTACTTATGAAAATTGTCAGAGGTTTTAAAGGAAAATGTAGCATTAGGTGGTTTATATTAGCTCCACTCTTATTTTCTATATATAAACTAGTTCTGTGATGGCAGTAGATAGTATTAGGTGAGGCTTGACTAACATAGCGCATTCATATTGTCTGTGAGATCTCTCAACTGCAAGACTCACATTGGATATTTTGCAGTACTGTTGATGGCAGTTTCTAAGAGTTTCCTGTATAGAAAGTATATCACAGTCATGCACAGCACCTGGCTGCTACTTAGCCTCTTAATTTCTATGGAAGTAGTAAAGGTGTGCTTAGTTTTTGACACATGGCTTCTCCACTTCAGCTTATTTTTGTAAAATAAATAATGACACAGTGTAGTATGTCATGTGTTATTTTCCATTTGAGGTTGTATTTATCTAATTTTCAGACCTGCTAAGGACCAGATTATTTTTATTATGTCATACATAAAACCATAGAATTCAAAGAGTGTGTACTTTCTTTTTCACTTGACTGTAGATGAAAGTACCCATTTACTGTTCTGTTCTATTCATGGCTACTTGCAGGACACTGTCATAGTCACAGAATCAAGGTAATATATTTTTTAATTTAAAATATTTTTACCCTGCATTTCTCCTTAAAAGGACCGATAGTGTCTTATTTAATGGTGTTTAAACAATGAGTTGCCTCACACTGGAGCTTCTGAAGTTAAAGGATCAGCAGACAGGTGCTGTTATTGCTTAGAGGACATCCAGACAGGTTTACTTTTTGTGGGGAAGCTCCTTCCACATTCCCAAATATGAGTACTGGGGAGAGATCTGGTGATGCATGCACATGGCCCTATAATACCATTTGGAACAAGGCACAAAGTGGAATCCCAATGTCATGATTTATGAGCCCTGTTGCATAAATCTTGGAAACAATGGCACAGGGCCTTACCATTGGACTGAAAGTGAGTTTTCCAGAAGCCTCAGAAGCTTAAGGTGAGAAAAAAAATTCCTCACATGCAAGGTTCCTGCTAAGCTGGGCATGCACACAGGCGCGCATGACTCTGCTTCCCTCCGCATAGCTGGCTTCCTCCTCCACGCAGCCATCATGTTAGGTTCCAGTTGTGATGGAACCGGGGGGGGGGGCAGAGTCATGTGCACACGCAAGGGCAGAGCTGCAAGAGAGAGTGGTGGAGCTGAAAATTAGATGGTACGTTGCTCTCATGACATGTGGCACTAAGGGGAAACATGAGTCACACCCTAGCCAGAATGAAGGCAACTGCTGTGGCTGCTGGGTGCACTTTCCCACCTGCCCAGCCACCAAAAATGGGAGTTTTCCCTCTCACTTATGTTCACTATATTGCTAGGTTAGGTGGGTGTCATCTGGATTCTTTAGGGACCAATTTATCTGGATTCTCCTCATGCTAACTCCATAACCAACCAACCCAGACAGTTCCACATGTCTCTTGCCTTTTGTACACAACAAGGCTCACCCTTCATAAAGTTTAGGCTCCGAATTAAAATTATTCTATATTTTATCCCTATATACCACATACCTTTCTGGCCCAGATTGTCATTTCGACTTCCTTTACTATATAACAAACAGTGCTTTCTTTTGCTTTTTGTGCTTCTGTGTCTATACATCTGAGCTGCTAGAAAAGCATTCTGCTAGCCAGGTCAGTAAATATTTTAGTGTGGAACCATAGGGGAGCACAAAATAGAAGCCTTATTCTCACTAGAGTTCTATACTGCCCCTTTCCTCACACTCATACAGAAAGAAAGTTAAGCTGTAGGGTACAATGTGACTGCAGAGAGAATGGACTTATTTTACCTAGCCCATTATTTTTAGCATTTCTCTTTACCAAAGTGCAGCCATTCTTGTACTGTCAGGCCTGCAGGAGCCAAAAGGTTAAGCTTTTAGACAGAGAACCTTGCAAGTCTGAAATGTAGCCATTCACAACCAAAGTTTTGATCATTATTTTATTTCAGTTTGCCATCTCCTGATCCACCTGGTGTTGAGGAAATATTGTGGATTTCACCTGTGCCCCTGCCCTTGCGTGGTTCACTGCTGGGGTCGAATCTACACACTGAATAACTTGCTATAATTTACCTGGAAAGTTACAGCTATACATAGTGATTCTAGGAAAGTTTTTTATTTCTACAAACTGGGTTACCTTACTCAAAGACAGCAACAAACTCTTATTTTCCTGCTTCCCAAACCCATATCCTACAGAATGAGCAACTGGAAATTGTTGCTGTCTGTGTGTGTCTCCCCTTGTAGTACGTGCCAGCCTTTCCTTCTGGGTGCCTGACAAAAAATCTTCTCTTCTTTTAATGGATAAAACTTTACTCCTGGAAGGACGTGCATATCTTCCGCAGGCATTCTGCCCATATGGCTTACCCCCCCCCCTTTCCTTCTTGCTGTGTGTTGTGGTCTAAAATGTTGGTTTTGGCACAGAAGGGGATCTGAACCCATAACTGCAGGAATTTATTTCTCTCTCTCTCTCTCTCTCTCTCTTTTTCAAATATTTATATCCTGCCTTTCTCCTCTGTAGGACCAAAGGCAGCTTACAATATTTGAAACAAACAAGACAAAACAGCAGCCCAGTTCTTAGGCAGCAGTCACTGAGGAAATGCAGCTTGAAGAGAAAAGTCTTGGTCTCCCTTAAGAAGGAAAGCAGAGGCAACCAGCCTGATCTTCCATGGGAGGGAGTTGCACAGCTTGGGAGCAGCAACAGAGAAGGCCCCCTCTCATATCCTCACCAAAAACACTTTGAAGGTGGCGGGACACAGAGGATGACTTCCTCAATGATTTAAAAACCTGGGCAGGCCCATAAAGGGAAATGCGATCTTTCATGTAGGTTGGACTCAAGTCATTTGGAACTTTATAAGTCAAAATCAAGCACTTTGAATTGTCCCTGTCAGCTAACAGAGCCGTTGTAACAGGGAAGTTACACAGTTCCTGTAATTAGCTCCTGTTAACAATCTGGCTGTGAAATTTTGCATTTGCTTAAGTTGCCGAACACTGTCCAAAGGCAGCCTCAACAAAGAGGGCATTACAGTAATCCAAGTGGGATGTAACTAAAGCATGTGTCACTGTGGCCAGCTCAGACATCTCCAGGAACTGATACGATTGATGGACTAGTTTTAATTCCTGGCCACTGCCAAGATCTGAGTATTCAGTGCCAGAGACAAATCCAAGAGGGCACGCAAACTATGTACAGTACTTGTGTTTTCAGGGAGAGTGTAACTCCATCAATGACAGGCTGAAACCTCCAGGGATGTCTGGAGACTAGCGTTGTTGCTTATGCCACTAAGCTTCATAAATTGGGGGTAATTTACAGTATGTTGCAATGCAGAAAGCATCTTTCTATCAATGTACATTCATTCACTAGATGCATTTCTGCCAGTGGCAGTCACTGCTAGTAGTCTCTGATGTGCAGGGATGGTCCTGCCGTTTAGGTAGGTGAGGCACTACTCATCGAAATCAACAGCTCTAATTGAGGCATATGGTCTCCTCAGACTGTGCAGGGGATGAGGATGGGTAGAAAACTAGCTGGCTTTGCCACTGTGTGCCTCAATCACTAAATAGCATGCCTTTGTAATGTTTTAAGGGATGTGTCTTTTGTTTTACAGGATTTTGGAATTTGCAGTACTGTATCTCCTTTCTAATCAAAAGGCTGAGCACATAAAATACAATGACTATTGCACAGGTGTAGTTGTGGTGTCTCTTCCCCTTCCTGGCATAATCAGAGTACAGTATAGGATTGTTTTGATACGTAGTAAGTTAGCATTAAGATGTACATGAAGAAAACTTTCATTTCTATTTCTTCTGGAGAGATGCCACTACTGTTTTCATTGTTTTCATGCACCAGTCTTTTCTTTTTTCCTCCCCTCCATTTGTTTTTCTGGTGTTAATCCAAAAAATCCCTAAAGAACCCATAAAAACTACCCCAAAGAAAGCAGAAGCAAGGCAACAAGGAATCCATCTACTCCAGAAGCAGGCAAGAGCACAACCAAGAACCACTAACACCAAACAAAACAGTCCCCCAAACCCCAACAAAATATACACATTTAACAGAATAAATACATAGTAAAAAATCTAATTATAATTAAAAACAAACAAACAGGAAAATAACTCCCCACCACCACTCCACACTCACACACATGGAAAGGTAACAGAAGAAAAATATATTACACAGTTCCCATTCCCGAAATCCAAGAAAAGTCAAAATAAAGGCAAAAGCAAGCAAATAAAGGCAAAAAATAAAATCCAAGCCCCAATAACCAAAATGACTAGAGTATGGGTGATTTCTCTCCCTTCACCACTTTGTGTTTTCCTTCTCTTCTATTTAAGCCCAGTGCAGCAGTAAGCAGGCAGCAAAATCATCCTCAAAGAAATGAAGGAATAATTTCCTCAAAAAAGAAGGGGAAAAGGAAATGATTCAGAGGAGCAGGCAGGCAGGCATCCCTAGTTAGCATGTTATTTTCATACATGTCTGAGTGTATATCTTCTGCTGGTTCTTCTTCCGAATTTACTTTTTACTTTAAATAAAAATTCAGATTGCTATGGACCTTTCTGTGTTCTTACTACTAGTTTAGTATTATGCTCAGTACTATGTTGTCCTTTGGTAAATTAGACAGAGAAAAGGCGAGACTTCTTTATGCAATAAGAATAGAGTGCAGAGTTATTAGTCTGACTCCTTTTTTAGTCCATCCGATATCTTCTTATTTGTATGGAGCCGGATGACCAAATGCACAGATAAAAGTCACGTAGCAGAATCATTTTAGTATGTCAAAATAAATATGAGAAAATGGATGCACCAGGATTTAAAAGGAAAAAAATAAAATAAAATACAAGAACAATAAGCATAAGAATAATGAGGAAAACTACAAGAAGCCTGTGGAGTAGTGGGGGGGGGCAGATTTCCATAGCAACAGAGGACATAATAATTATTTCAGCAAAATTAATTTCTTTGCATAAAATTCATCTGAAAGGCAAAGCCAGCTCTCAAAGGTAGTCCTAATGGTACTTTCATGAATACTATCATGAAAGGGTTCAAGAAGTGTAAATGACTTTAAAAATTCTCAAGCTAAGCAATAATTTCTCCTCATTTTTCCATAATTATTGCTCATCTTTTCATGTATCATGGGTCAAAATAGAACCAGACTGAGGATTTACAAGAAAAAGAGAAGTTACTTACCTGTAAACAACTCTGGTTCTTCAAGTGATCACCTGTAAATTCACACTATAGATTTTATTATGCGCCTGCGCAGAGGTTTCCAGAATATTCTAGAGCTTTAGCATGTGTTCACTACGACTGCCTCCCCCCAGTACACATGGTCTGCCTGTCCTGGCGATTGCCTCGGTTCCTAAGAACAGTCTGTATAAAAGGAAAACAGACATGATGGACAGAGGGGAGGATGGGTGGGAAGTGTGAATTCACAGATGACCACTCAAAGAACCAGAGTTGCAGGTAAGTAACCTCGCTTTCTTCTTCGTGGTCTCTGTGAATGCACACTACGTATAGGGTGATTGGCAAGCTTACTTACTGGAGGAGGGATGTCACGGTAGTACTGATGACAACACAGCTCTGCCAATGGCTGCATCCGCCCTGGCTCTGACATCAAGGCGTTAGTGAGTAGCAAAAGTAGATGGAGCCGACCATGTGGCAGCTCTGCAAATGTCTGGGATACTAATACAATCTACCAGTTTTAAAACACTGTCCAGGTAGATCTGATAAGTTTTATATCTCTTTTCTCATCTCTGATTCCACAAGTGAAAGGTTGCAAAATTCTGTGCAAGTGGTTTGCACAATAAGAAAACGGATGACTAAATTATTGCAGTAATCAGATTAAGAACCCACACTCACACTTAATTGTAATCTGAATTTCATTCTGCTTTGTATCAATTGTAAATACTATATGCTTTGTTACTATATTTTATTCTTGTATATCTACCATGGCTGACCTATGATCACACTAATAATAATACTAAAGCTAATTATACAAACTTACTTTTGAATGCTGAGGATCATGACTGTATCACTGTTTTGGTATTAATGTATCCTTTGCCATTTTTCTTCCTTAAAATTTGTAAATACCGTAGATAAAATGTCCACTTTAGTTTTTTTAAAAATGACAGTGTTAAAACTATTCAGCAACTATTTTTGCACAAGTTTTTCACTTCCACAGTTCACAATCAATTCCTCAAGAATGTCATATAGCTGTATATGCTCAAATCAATGCTGCACTGGAAATAGACCAGCATTAGGTATCAACACATGACATACTCTTTACTTGAGAAAGCCCTATGCTTAATGGAGTAAGGAAGACACAGTTCAGCACATAGTACAGCATGCCACACCGAGATGCAGGATGTCAACACTTTGTAAAATCAGCACATTACTGATGGTCCACACAGCTCAAAAACAGATGAAAAATAAATAATAATTTTGAAATAGCCATTGAAATATTGGGATTCAGGAAGAGAAAATGCAACAGCAGCTCTAGGTCCACAGTTTACTTACGTACTCCAAGTTTAAGAAGATGAATCAAGGCTATCTATAATTTCCCAGCACATTTGCTCATGGTCATATTGCTTAAGCCTCAGAATGCTGCCCCTCTCATAGAAACCAAATGATACAAATGAAGCAGCTGTTCAAAAGTAGGGGGCCTTAAAAAGGCTTGAGTCTATTCTTTTTTAATGCAGATGTATTACTAAGCCAGATAAGGACAGAATGTACAGAATTCTATGATGGTATTTCTTTCACTTTGGTCTTCTGCTTTAAAGACTGAAAACCTAAGAAATCAGATCCATTAGCTTTGTGACAGCAGATGCTAAGCTAGCTGATTTAGCAGCAACCACTCTTAGTTGTTAGATGGGATTTACTGACTGTGGTTCCCTGTGCCTCGCCATGCCACTTAAAGGACAGCAAAACAGGGTTGGAGAGAAATCATGTGAGTGAGGAGATGAAAATATATGGAAAACCAGGAATGTTTAATATTAGATTAGCAAATGAACTGTGCTCCCACCTCTCTGGCATATCTCCAGACTTTCAAGAGACGTATGTCATGTGCCAGTTCCCATTTACCAGCTTGTGCTTTCCTTTCTTTACAGATTAGTTTCACAAACAAGGCCAGGACTCCCTAGCAAATGGATTGACCTCACATCCTTTGCTAACAAATTTCCTTTGAACCTTTATATAGACTCTCAATAATCATTCCAGCGCTTTCCCCCTTACATTTGACCAGGCTCAAAGTTTACTTTTCACAGGCAGCCCAAAAGGAGAAAGCTATTACAGAAAGTTATGAGAGGAGGACAGTTTGGTATCGTGAGGGGTCTTTCCCCCACTCTCAGAGGAGTTGCTATAGATACTGCAGAGTCTGAGACTTGGAAATATTGATCTAACAAGGTAGGGAGAGAGGCTTGTTATGTTAGTGCCTTAGTATGTACAGTAAAAGTAGGTGCTAGGGGGCTGTTCCAAAACATTCTGCTTTCTCCTTCAATTCATTCTAGATTCCAGGTCTCGTTCACCTTAACAGACTATAACTGGAGAGAGTGAGTAAAACTGAGACTTAAAAAAAGCCTGAAGGATAAACTAAAAAGAGTACAATTTTAAATTCAACTGGCTTTAAAGCTTCTGCTTTCATATTTGCTCTTTTGTTTAATATGTATGACTTATAAATATTTTAACAAAGGAGTCTTACAGTTTCCACTTCGTCAGTAATCAGTTAATGGCCACTTCACATATGTATACCGTAGTTAAGTACAAGTTTACCATAGCATGTAAGAACAACAAGAAGCTGCTTTCCGTGCTTGTACCCTGACATATTTGCAATGAACGTGGAAAATACATTTGCTATGACCATATCTTATATTTTTACATGTATACACGTTATGAAGTGGCCTTTAAAGCTCTCAATAAAATTGATCTTTCTTTCAAGCACAATCTAAAAGATTCTGCGACAAACATTTTTGACATAATTATTACCACCTTCAAAAAACATTTTTTTCATACCTTTATCTTCTCTAAAGTATGGAAAAATCCTTTGAGGATCATCATCAAAATAGAACCAGAGAAGAAACTAAAAAAGGAGAAAACTCTGTAAGAAAGATGGATAAAAATAATTAGTATCCATGTGTTTTATGAAAAATATAACTTTATGCATGCATAAATAATATATTCATGGTAACAAAGGTATTTAGCCCTTAGTTTGATATATCAAAGGCTTCAAGCAAAGTTACGTGGATGTCAGGGTTGAACACATATACCCATCAATTAATGCATTTAAAAAACAAATAATCCCTGGCAAATTCCCCTTGGATTCCTTTACAGTGCAAGCCTGCTTCCAAGTGCCTAGGTTTCATTGTCATGGAATTCATAGGCAGAGGCACATCTATTGTTATAGACTGGGGGCCAATATTTTGTTCTCCAGATGTTTTTGGACTATGATTCCCATTAGTCATAACCAGTATCACCAACAAGCAGGGATAGAGGGCCACATGTTGCTAATCTTTCTCTCTGTATTTATAATCCTCCCTCCTTTTAACTAGTCAAGACGTTAACAGTGCTTTGCAAGGGCAGTCACCATCTTTCAGTCTAATGTTCTTTTTAGGGTTGTTCAGGGGATAAAATGGGGACAAGCGCATGTGTGCTGCTCTGACTAGGACAGACTAGAGATGTAAAATTTCTGGAAAATTCCATTTTTTCAGGTAAAAAATATTTTTCTGTTTTTTGGGGGGAGAAATGGAAATTTTCAGAAATTTTACATCTTTACAACAGACCCAAAAAGAGAGACAGAGAAGCAGCTAGATCCAGACTCAAATAGCAGTTGATGAGATTGCCTTAAGCAACTCACTGTCGTTTAGTGTTTCATATCTCACAGACCTGGTTTGAGAACAAATGAAGTAAAAATTACAAAATTATCTTCTACAGATAAAAGAGCAAATGCAAATATGACATTAAAACAAAGCCCAGTTATATCCAATGTCTCCTTCTGTAAGCTACGTAACATCACAACAGATGAGATATCACTCAGCAAAAACAAAATAAATGCCTCCTTACATATGGAGTGTGCGCCCGTATACAGCAAAACATACCATAGAGTCCAATGCAACATAAACGGAGAGTCCCTATGTTATAAGATAAAGTATATTGATCAGTTGTATCATATCAAAACAAGTGTCTGTTTTTTGCCCCTGCAAAGCTGACAAGTATAGTAAGATGGAGAGAACTGTCCCATGTGGCTTGCCACACGAACATCTGTTTTGAATTGATTAGGTATACTGAACATCCTGCAATATAACAGTGAGAGTCATTGACCACCAACACACTGACTAAAAACAGCAGGAAAAAACGCAGAAAGGCAAATAAATGCCCCCTGGAACTGCAGCTACCGAGAAAGAGAAGCAAGTGGATTCCACCTCATCAATTCCTGACACTTACTCACATGATCTGTAACACTTTTCCTCAGGGTTATAGGATTCTTTTATAAAGATTCTGAAGAAACACTTAAAAAAACCACAACAACTGGACATCATCAATTAATTATCACATGGTTTGAAAGGCTTGAGAGGAGAATTGTTTTGTTTTTTAAAAGATCAATGTCACTTCCCTTCCAAATCATAGCACCTTCCAGCCAGCCTGTCAGCAAGTCAACAAGGGTTGACCTCATTTGGCAGCTCTATTTAATCAGACCCTGTGAGAGACACACAACTTGCTGTGGTTGGCACTTTCCCTCTCTTTCCCCTCTCACTCTCTGGCCCATGTGGGTTAGACAGCATTAAAGTCTACAGAAACCAATCTGATTTCTCAGTGTATAAATTTCTCCACATCACTCTGTAACTGCACTTTAGCTTTGACCTGCACATCTCTCACATAACTCTTTTCGGTATATCTCAGCCTGGCATGTTCCTGCCCTTCTCTTCTGTACAAAACAGTTCATACACTCCCATGCAAGTCCACTGCCCTGTTCTTGATTCTCCGAGTTCAATCAGCATTCTCCACCCTGTAAATAAGGGAAGTATTGTAAAATTTGTTTCAGAAACTGCCCTCCAGAGAACAATTCAGACCACTAGGTTAATTTCATCTGCCATCTAAACAGTATTTCAATGGCTGCCATAAGAAATGTACACATGTTCTACCCACATAAATGCCACGTTTATATTAAACCTCTTAAGACTATTTACTTTCTTTCTCACAGTTATATACATACATCATTTTCTCCTCAGATGTGGAGTGATCATACTATAAACAGATTGTCCGACGACACAAAAATCAGTCTGAAGGAGACACAGTCTCTGACTGAACATTCCAGGAGAGAGAGACAGATGTAGGAATAAGAACATTTCTACTATCATCCTTTTGGTTTTCTAACAGGTATGATATTAGACTGTTTTTCACATCAAGATTTTTGAGAGCAAGTCACTGTTAAGCCTTTCTAGTCAAAGCAAGTAAAAATGACAAGGAAGTACTCCAGCATGCCTCTTTTAAACACAAACCATTAAACAATACATATTAAGATAGTCAGCATGCCTAAGTTTGTTTATTCCACAAGGTGGAAGCAAATCATGACAAAGAAAAGGAGACTTTAATCAAATCTCCTCACCTCAAGCACAGCCTCCTACCACACCACCCACAGAGAGCAACCACCAGCTCCTGCTGTCATTAAAGGCACTAAGATATTAAACAAGAATCAAACCCAGAGAAGCATGCAGTTAGGAATATAAAAATGGGGTGGAGGAGGCAATGGACGTAGAGAGGAAGACTTTTGAATTACTCACTGGAGGAACAACACAGCATTAAATAGGTGGCTGATGGGGCTTTAGTATTAGAAAGCGCAACAATATAAAAAGCCAAGATTCCCAGAGTAATAGGCAAGACTCTGTATAAAAGGGCAAGCAGCTATCATTAATGGGAAATTTCTCCCTTCTTTCATCCAGCCTAGGTCTTGTGTATACATGACTAGTGTCCAAGAAAGTGCCCTCTTTGTAGCTGTATTCAGCCAGTCGCAAATCATGCATTCCTACCCTAGGTGATGCGTTCTCGCTCTTCCTCCCCCTTTCTGATTTTGTCATTCTCTTAGGCACAAGGAATGGCAAATCTGATGGGGATAGCCTCTGCTATCCATGGTGGCTCTCCTCCTTAGTCAAGACCCACCTATAGCAGAGGATCTCCCCATCAACCTCATTGCTCTCCATGGCTAAAACTACACTGCCCAGAAAAAACTGATTGAATCCACAGTGATTGCTGTCATAGCACATGACACCAAGCCATATAGCAGTCCAAACTTCTATTGAAATTTTGCTGGTACTTGTGGATTTCAATGGCTTCCCTGTGTAGTCTGACATAATGATTTGCAGTTGTGGCCAGGTATATATTGGAACCACAAAACGAAGCATCCACACCAGAATCAAAGAACATGAGAGACACTGCAGACTAAAACAACCAGAAAAATCTGCAGTAGCTGAACATGCCCTGAAACAAACTGGACATAAAATTCTATTCCAAAATACTGAAATACTGGACAACACCAGTAATCATTACGTCAGCTCAACAAAACTTGGCTCCCAGCTCTCAAAAATACAGCGTGCAAAAGGTCAACGAACTCTACCCAGCCACAAGGACAGGGGATCACTACACACAAAAGACCAGCTAATGACACCCATCAACCACAGGAAAAGATAATCTCTTCTCCTTAGCACAACAATACACCCACAACAATACACACTAATCACCCATCAACAGAAAAAGACAAAGGCCTATCTCACAGCCATAAATACTGCACTCCCAAAGCCAACTACACCAGCACACAGAGTGCTGTCCTCTGAAGATGCCGGCAACAGAGACTGGCGAAACGTTAGGAAGAACAACCTTCAGAACACGGCCAAAGAGCCCAAAAAACCCACAACAACCAACAAAATGAAACTCAATCCAGAAAAGACAGCAGTGTTCTTGATCAGTCAAAAGGCTGACGAAGGAATAGGGATTCAGCTTGTACTAGATGGGGTTATACTCCCCCAAAAGTCAGGTTGACAGCTTGGGTGTGCTCCTAGATTCAACCCTGAACCTGGATGCACAGATCTTTGTGGTGGCTACGAATATATCTACACAGTTACAACTGTTGCACCAGTTGTACTCATTCCTTGAGATATCTGAGCTGCCCATAGAGATACATTGTTTAGTTACTTCCTGTCTGGATTACTTCAGCAAACTCTGTCTGGAGCTGCCTGTAAAGATTGTTCAGAAGCGCATTCAAAATGCTGCAGTATTTTGCAATAAGTTCATCGCTCCCAATGTAAAAGTGCTGGTTATGACCTATAAAGCCCTGAATGCTTGGATCCAATTTATCTGAAGGACCATATCATCCCATATGAGCCTCCTCATCGTCTGAGGGGCCCTTCTGTCTGTCTCACTACTTCTCAGGCCTATGTGGTGAGGATGTGAAAGAGACTTTATAGGCTACTCCCAGGAAGTGGAACACACTGCCTCAAGAAACCCTCCTTCTTATCATTCTATCATCAGGCAAAGACCTTCCTTTTCAGGAAAACATTTATGCAATGAGACTGTTGCATTAACTGAATGTAGAGATTCTAAAAATGTTTCTAAAATGGTTAAAATTGTTTTAATTGTGGTTTTAGTATTTTTATATGTTTAATTGTTTTTTAAAATTTCTTTCTTGCTGTTTTAATACTGCTTACTTTATAGTTTGACTGTGAGAATATGGCAGAAAAATAGCATATAAATGACATAATGAAACATAACATAATATGACATAACATAACAAAAATCTTTTCTACTGATATCTACCATGGATTTAGTTTATTTCGCAACTTCTGCAGCTTCTTTTCCTCCATAAAATGGGACTTGTACCATTTATTTTCTATATCCTCAAAATTTTGAGAATTTTACATATTTACCCTTAGAAGTTCCCATACACCCTCAAATTTTTTTCCCTTTCACCCTTACTGCAGCATTTAGGAGCCCATATTTACATAAACACAGGCTTCCAATCACACTTTCCATTTTTCCCCCTCTTCTAAGTGATTAGCGGTATCAGTAACCATTCCCAATCTCTTTGCAGAATACTATATTAAGGTATCATGCCAAATCCTAACACAGGACAATCGAAATGTCATCCAGAAATACATGCAAAATCAAAAATGCATTTGGAAGTACATTAACATAGCAGTGATGCCAACAGACTGGTACCTGAACAATTCTGAAGTGGACACATGAGGAAAAAAATTACTGGACGCTGTCATTCTTTCTTAGCTGATACATGTGAAATCTGAAAAACACTAAGTTTGTTTTTGTTTGTTTGTTTTATATATACCACATTGTGCTAGTAATATAAAAGGCATTAAGAGCTCATCTATAGAGCTCAATCCCAGAGACATGCTGGGTCTGGCTAATGAAATGAATTTCAACTGTTGTACCAGCTGTGTTGTAACAGGTTATGAAGTCATGCAGCACTATCTTCCTTGCAGTTGGACATTTGCCAAATGTAGTAGATTCAAAGAGCCATTCTCACAAGCTCACTGTCTCCTGGATTATACGTTTTCCTGCATACAAAGTAAACCACAAGGGCCTATAGCTGACAAAGGTGTTCAGCAGGCAACAGAGAAAGGGGCAATTGAGCAGCTGCTGTCATAAGAGACGAGCCTGGACTGATGTACAAAAAGGGGGAACTGCCATCCCTGTGGACAGATGTCTGACACCCATGATTAAAGTAGATCTCTAGGAAATGTTTCTTGACAGTGAAGTCTATTACACTGGTGCACAGGCTCCCAAGGGAAGCAGTAGAAACCCCATTTCTCTGCTCATGTTTAGCAATGGAGTAAGCAGAAAGATCACAGTGCGGGATACTGCACGAACAGCAAAACTGTAAGCCAATTCTACCTACCTGATCAGATTTTTATTAGTCATCAGTACCTCTACTAAGCAACACTGTCTTTGTGATCTCATTTAGTCCTGTTTTCCTGCTAAAGATTTTTACCATTCCCCATGTTGCTTTCTCTCCCTAGGACTGTATTGCCATTTGTCCATATGATTGTTCTAAATGATTTACATACTTGTATCCTGCTGTTTGAACTATGGATGGTGGCTCATAATATTGTACAGGAGGCAGCAACAAAAACCATCCCAAAGAAAAGGAAATACAAGAAAGCAAAGAGGCTTTTCAATAAGGCCTTAGAAATAGCAAACAAGAGAAGGGAAACAAAATGCAATGGAGATAGGGAAAGTTACAGAAAATTGAATGCTGACTTCCAAAGAACAGCAAAGAGAGACAAAAGGTCCTTCTTAAATGAACAGTGCAAAGAAACAGAGGAAAGAATAGAAAGGGAAAAAAACTGATCTGTTCAAGAAAATTGGAGCTGGAGCTCTTAAATGAACATTTTGTGCAAAGATGGACATGATAAAGGACAAAAATGGTATGGACCTAACAGAAGCAGAAGACATCAAGAAGAGGTGGCAAGAATACACAGAGGAATTATACCAGAAAGATCTGGATGTCCCGGACAACCCAAATAGTATGGTTGCTGACCTTGAGCCAGACATCCTGGAGAGCGAAGTCAAATGGGCCTTAGAAATCATAGCTAACAACAAGGCCACTGGAGGTGATGGCACTGCAGTCAAAGTATTTAAAATCTTAAAAGATGACGCTGTTAAGATGCTGCACTCAATATGGCAACAAGTTTGGAAAACACAGCAGTGGCCAGAGAATTAGAAAAGATCAGTCTGCATCCCAATGCCAAAGAAGGGCAGTGACAAAAAATGCTCCAGCTACTGTAGAATTGCACTCATTTCACACGTTAGCAAGGTTATGCTCAAAATCCTACAAGGTAGGATTCAGCAGTATGTGGACCGAGAACTCCCAGAAGTACAAGCTGGATTTCGGAGGGGCTAGAGGAACTAGAGACCAAATTGCTAACATGTGCTGGATTATGGAAAAAGCCAGAGAGTTCCAGAAAAAACATCTACTTCTGCTTCATTGACTATGCAAAAGCCTTTGACTGTGTGGATCACAGCAAACTGTGGCAAGTCCTTAAAAAAATGGGAGTGCCTGACCACCTTATCTATCTCCTGAGAAATCTCTATGTGGGACAGGAAGCAACAGTTAGAAGTGGATAAGGAACAACTGACTGGTTCAAAATTGGGAAATGAGTGTGCCAAGGCTGTATATTGTCTCCCTGCTAATTTAACTTATATGCCGAATACATCATGCGAAAGGCCGGACTGGAGGAATCCCAAAATGGAATTAAAATTTCTTGAAGAAATATCAACAGCTTCAGATATGCAGATGATACCACTCTGATAGCAAAAAGTAAGGATGAATCACGTAATGAGGGTGAAAGAGGAGAATGCAAAAACGGTCTGAAGCTCAACATCAAAAAAACTAAGATCATGGCCACTGGCCCCATCACCTCCTGGCAAACAGAAGGGGAAGACATGGAGGCAGTGACAGATTTTACCTTCTTGGGCTCTATGATCACAGCAGATGGTGACAGCAGCCACGAAATTAAAAGATGCCTGCTTCTTAGGAGGAAAGCAATGACAAAACTAGACAGCATCTTAAAAAGCAGAGACATCACCTTGCTGACAAAGGTCCGTACAGTCAAAGCTATGTTTTTTCCAGTAGCAATGTATGGAAGTGAAATCTGAACCATAAAGAGGGCTGACTGCCAAAGAATGGATTCTTTTGAATTGTGGTGCTGGAGGAGACTCTTGAGAGTCCCCTGGACTGCAAAGAGAACAAACCTATCCATTTTGAAGAAAATCAACCTTGAGTGCTCACTAGAAGGACAGATCCTGAAGCTGAGGCTCCAATACTTTGGCCATCTTATGAGAAGAGAAGACTCCCTGGAAAAGACCCTGATGTTGGGAAAGTGTGAAGGCAAGAGGAGAAGGGGACAACAGAGGACGAGATGGTTGGATAGTGTCACTGAAGCTAACAACACGAATTTGACCCAACTCTGGGAGGCAGTGGAAGACAGGAGGGCCTGGCATGCTCTGATCCATAGGGTCACGATGAGTCGGACACAACTTAACAAATAAAGAACAACATCTTGCTGTTTGGAGTAAATCAAAGGACCAACCACTTATTTAACTAGGAACTGTTACTGTCTCAGTTGCTTTATTCCTAATGTGGATGCAGCCTGTTTGAAATATCCCACCCACAGTGCACTGTTTTGGGAATCTCAGCAGGGAACTCTGGGATAAGTGCCCACAAAGCCTCTGAACAAAGTCTAAAATGTATTTTAAGACAGACAATAGTAATGTAAATGCAGAACAATCCCATAACTGTTTACACTAAGCCATCTGCTTTGAAAATGTGGCCCCACAGCTGGTTAGAACTTTCTATAGTAGTGCCGACTGTGTTATAGATACATCCACATATCCATAAAAATGTAGTGCTAGTGTACTACAGTCCCCTTGTATTGACTTCCGCATGTAACTGTTATCATTAGATACATAACAGTTACATGTAGGGTTAAATATAGAACAGGAGCAAAATAAAATGAAATATTAACAGAAGAAATGTTTAAGGGTCATTCTGTCATTAGTTATCACATTCAGACATCACTTTCTCCAAATGCTCAGACCAAGGCTAGGCACTAGGCAAACTGATAGTAAGCATCTTACATTAAGGTGTGTCTTGGCCACTGACAAGCAAAACAGAAGGTAGACGGAATGGTAGGTAGAGCCAGGTTCAAGTAACTTTGGCTTTCTTATCAGGCTCCTCCCTAATTTCAGTAGTAACACTGCAGCAAAGCAGTACAATATCTTACAACGTCTGAACTTAAGCCTTTACATTGTTCAGCAGTCAAGAAGAAAAACTACACAGATGAGGGTAGGAAAATGAACTACAGTTTTTAAAAAGAATACAGTGGTGCCTCGACTTACTAATGTCCCTACTTACGACCATTTCAAGTTATGACCAGCTCCGTCCGCAAAATTTTGCTTCTACTTGCAACTGGAGCTTCCTCTTAGGAACAGAAAAAGAAAGGACAAAAAGGTGAGAAATTTCTAACTGTAGGTGGCAATGAGGCTGCTTCTTTGTAGCTCTTACACCCCAGCAGTTAGAGAGTGTGCATCGTTGGAGACTTGGCACTGCCTCCTTCTGCTTCTGAGAGAGAGAGAGAGAGAGAGAGAGAGTTTGCAGGAAAGCTTTGGGCTAGCTTGCAAGGTAAAGTGCTGTTTTCTGCTTTTAAAAAACTGTTCTGGGTGTCTTTGCAGCGTGGTTTTGAGCTGGGGGGTTATGTTTCTGTGCTGTGATGGCTGTTGGGGGCTTGTTTTGTTTGTTGGGTTTTTTTCCCATTTCCGATCGGTCTTGGTGTTTTTTGTTGCTTTTTGGAGTGTTTTTTTCCCATTTCCAATGGGTCTTGGGGGTTTGGTTTTTTTCCCCCCCATTTCTGATGGGTCTTGGGGAGTTGGTTGCTTTTTTTGGGTTTCCCCATTTCCAATGGGTCTCGGGGGTTTGATTGTTTGTTTGGCGGTTCCCCTCATTTCCAATGGGTCTTATGGGGGTTGGTTGCTTTTGGGGGGTTCCCCATTTCCGATGGGTCCTGCATGCTTCCCTTGCTTTTTTCTTTTCTTTCTTTCTTTCTTTCTTTCTTTCTTTCTTTCTTTCTTTTTGTATTTCCAACCTGCCCCCTTTGTTCTCTGTGCATTTCCGATCTGCCCCATTTGTTTTCCGTGCATTTCCAATGGGTCTTGCATGCCTGATTGCTTTTCTCCCCCCCCCCTTCAGCCGGAAGGGATTAATCACGTTTCCAATGAGTCTTGCAGTGATTTTTTTTTTTGGTGATTTTTTTCCTTCGGCTGGAATGGATTAATTGCATTTCAGTGGGAAATGGTGCTTCGACTTACAACCATTTTGAGTTACGTCCATCTTCTGGAATGGATTATGGTCGTAAGTTGAGGCCCCACTGTACACCAGAAATCGCAACATTTATTTTATTTATTTATATTTATTTATTTATTCCATTTATACCCCGCCTATCTGGCCGCATTGTAGGGAGCTTTGGATCCATGTTTATATAATTAAAATAAAATACTTGTTACTATGAGCAAGTTCACAAGAACCTTGTTTCTTCTTTCAAAAACAGAATCTCTAAATAATGGCATTCTTTAGTATCTGAAGCAAATCACACGAATGCAATGTATTTATGTGAATTTAGCAAAGGCGAAAGCTTCCAGACTAGGAATTCTCTCCAGACGAAGTCTTCTCAACCATAGGTGTAAGACAGTTAAAATATATGCTCCATGCCATCCCTTTTCCCACCCTACTATTTGGCAAATGCATGCTACAGTATATATGTTCATCATTCCAAGACAAGAGAAACACAAAAACCATTCCAGCAGGAAATTGATATTTAATTCCTTTAATATAGAAGTATGGCTCTATGGCTGTGGGGATAGGTAATAAAATGTGGCAGGTATTCTTTCTGTAAAAAATGAATGTTTGCAGTTTCATCTACACTAAAGAGTGAATCAGAACTGACCCAATGGATTACCTCTTCTAGAATCTGATTCCTAAAGCCGGTGTTGTATATCTATGGGATAAAGTAATCTTTATGTGAATTTAACCTTCACTTGTAAATCTCTAGTCAGTTAAATCATACAACTTCCATAGATAGCTTATTCCAATTTTCAATTGTTCTTATAAGCAGAAACACACACATCCAAAAGCAAAGCAAAGTGTGCTGCTTATATACCGCCCCATAGTGCTTCAAGCACTTTCTGGGCGGTTTACAAGTTAATTATGGAGGCCACACATTCCCTCCCCAGCAAGCTGGGTACTCATTTTACCGACCTCAGAAGGATAGAAGGCTGAGTCAACCTTGAGCCAGCTACCTGGGATTGAACCCCAGGTCGTGAGCACAGTTTTGGCTGCAGTACAGCAGTTTAACCACTGCGCCACAAGGCTCCGGGTTTATCATTATACACTGCCCAGAATCCTAATGGGATTTTATTCTGGGATAACTGAAATCATCTAAATTATGGTGGCACATTGCAGGTAATTAACAAGATGCCAGTCACATAACTGAGATGCACCTAGGCACATGACTGGCAAGTCCTGGCGCCTCCTTCATTGATTCCAATTTGCTGCCATGACTTTTGCAATTTCGCTTCCTCCTGAGTAAATTCCCAAGAGGATTTCCAAGAGGATTCTGGCCACTATAATATAAAAACATTGGTACTAGTCCTGTTGGAAGCAACTAGTTATTTAAACGGTTATGTGTATTTCTGGACAGCTAAATAGAGCCAAAATGAACATTATATTATAACAGAGATCGGCACAAACCAGAAAAAGTGTGGTTTATTATGGTTCATAGCCATGAACTACCTGAACCTAAAAACAAAACAAAACCATGACCTGATTTGTTTTATTTTTTAAGGTTCATGCCTGGGAGAGGGGAAACTAAACCCCCCACCCCAACAGCCTGCCCATCGCCCCTTCCCATCGCCTCCATTGCCTCACTACTGTATCTGCTGCTGCTGCCTCCCCTCCTCCATCACTGCACATGGGCGATCCAGCACTGCATGGCCCCGATCTGGTGCTGCACAGTGCTGGATCATGCATTTGCAACCCCACAGTCTGTCCTCCCCTTCCCAATGGCCCCGTCACCTCCCTACCTGGTCTTGCCGCTGCCTCCTCCATCACTGCAAATGGGTGATCTGGCATCCCCATCATCTTCCTACCTGCTTCTGCCACCTCCTCTTCTTCCTCCTCCTTCTCTACCACAGCTATCTTGAGAGACAGCGGCCAAGCTTCCTGTCCAGAAGCCAGGTCTGCTGTCTCTGCACATGTGCTCAGATGGTAGGCAGGGAGGGGGGGCATACACAGAGATGGCAGGCCCAGCTCCCAGAAGGGAAACCAGGTATGCTGCCTCTCAGGGTGACGGCGGAGGGCAAAGAGGAGGAGGCAACACGACCAGGTAGGGAGATGACCGGGGCAGTGGAAAGAGAGCAGATTGTGGGCACAGTGGAGGGAAATGAACCAGGAAGTTTGTAAAATCATTTTAAAAGTTAATGGTTCAGGTCTGTTCAGGTTGGCTAGTTTTGAACCAAACCAAACCAAACCAAACCAAACCAAACCAAACCAACAAAACAGATTTTAACAAACTTCATAGTTTATTAGTTCGTGCCCATCTCTATATTATAGATTGGGAATGCCCATAGCTCTGCATATCTGCATCACGCTCCTATAGGAGGATCTACCTCGCTGTAAAAGGTAAATGTACTATTTTGTCTTCTGTGTATCTGTGTGAGATCTGCAGAATGTCACACTCTCCTGTTCCCTCGTATCAACACTATTCTGTAAACTAAACAATTTTTTTTCATATTGTTCCAACATCTTTCAGAAATGTATTCTTGAAGGCTTTCACGGCCAGGATCTGATGGTTGGACAAAAGCTGATCCCACACCTATAAATACTCAACTATCAATACAACTGCACCAGAGCACAGAGTTCAGATTCCAGTCCTTTGAAGATGCCGGCCACAGAGACTGGTGAAACGGTAGGAAGAACAACCTTCAGAATACGGCCAAAGAGCCCGAAAAACCCACAACAACCATCTTTCAGAAACCCAGATTTTACTCTGAAACTGCGAAAAAGCTGGAACACATTCAATCATACTCTCAGTCTTTCCCCCCCCCCTCACTTTCACATTGCTGAAACTACCAGCAGCATTGCAGACACCTGATCCAATGAAATCAAGCTAATGGAAAGGATCGCATTTTCTCCAGAAACCTAGAGCTACCAATTCTACTACTTATAAAATATATTGCCTGTAATATATTGATCTCTCACCAACCTCTCTCAAAAATTTCTTTCACCATAACTGTTCAAGTTCCTATCAAAAGTGTGAACTTGCAGAATGTTCTCCCCTGCATGCATATTTTTATGTGACCACACAAAGCCACATCAGGGAAGTCAAACAAACAGTACAGGTTTTACTGCAGCTCTTTTTCCCCCAAGGATTTCCAGGCAAAGAATACCCTTCCTTTTACAACTAAGAGAGGCAAAAATTACCCCTCAATCAAAATGCTTATTACTTAAAATTAATTGGTGAGATGGTGTCTTCTATTGGACCAACAATTCATCTAAAATGTCTGAGTTGCACAAAAATATTTCTTAGATAACATGAGCATGCAAATAGAACAACTCACGTGATAAACTAAGTTCTTCCTTTTTCAGCGTATTTTCTAGTAGTTCACCCCATGAAATAAAGGGAAATTTATGTTAGGATAGGCTTTCTTCTTTCATCTATTCCTTTTTGCATTACCATGGTTTATAAAATATCTTCACAATAGTTGGTGCACCTTTTCCCTTCTAGCAGAAACAGATTTGTGCTTTTTTCAATTAATTTTCTTTTTGAGTTTGCAAAACAAGACTTCAATACAAAGCAGACTGTTTTAAATTTAAAATACAATTAAAAATATATGCTCCCACACACACACAAATTTACTGCTATGTGTTGTGTGCTGTGTGCTCCCCAAACCTAAAAACTAACCTGGTCAATATTCTCTCTGCACTTTAAGGGCTCCTCGTGTGTCTACTGCCATCATCTTCTAAGAGAACCATGGCAAATTCAGAGCTTGGAAATAACGCATTGATGCTTGTTCCTTTAAGGTTGAAGGTAATAAATGCCAGTGATGTTAGTTTTTATTTTACTTGAATGCAACAAAAATTTAGCCTTTTGGGGAAACTGATACTGTATAGTGTTAATAAAGTTTGACTCATTAATCATTACGTCTGCTTGCTACATGGTAGTGAAGGGGAAAATAAATAAGAAACTAATCGCCTTGCTCAAGTGCTAGCTTGTGAGTTGAGGCAGGCAAGTGAGCTGAGCACTGAAACTGGAGCAGACAGCAGAGGGTGGACAGAGACAGAAGGCAGACAGAAGGAAAAGCAAGAGATCATGAGAGGGAGGGAGCTGAGAAGTGTGTGCTGAGATGGGGCAAATGATGGAGGAGCATGGAGAATGACAAAGGAAGCAGACTGAGGAGGAATCAGTAGCAAAGGGAAGAAATACAGCCAAGAGGTGATGGTTCTGGGTGAAATGAGACAGAAGGTAAGGAGAGAAGAAGCAAACACACCACATCGGTTGCATTGCTGCCAGCCATCCTACAAGTAACAGCACAATAATTAACACTATGCTTAGGAGACTATGGGCTTCCTACTAAAGATAATGTAGATGGACCAGATTTTTTGCCACACTAGCAATCTTTTAAACAATTTAGACTTTTCTATCAGTATTCCAAAGCTTTGGGCAAATAGTTTTAGAACAGCAGAGCAGATTAGTAATTATTTCTGTATGCCAAGAACAAGATGGAAAAGTATGACACTAAAGTTTCCTTCACCATTAGTGGTTTTAACTGGTTTTACAAATGGAAGGGGACGCTTTTGGACAGTAAACTGGTCATACAGAGAACACTTTGTTCAATGATCCCCACAATACTTCCGTGAGAGCAGTTCAGCTTTATTTGTACAATATTTCACCTGCTGCTAAGCTAACACAGTACATATCTATATGTAGGCTGGCACTGCTGGCTGGACAGCTCTGTGAGTTAGGGGAGCCAGAGGTTGCGAGTTCAATTCCTCGCTGTGCATCCCAAAAGAGCCAGCCTGCGTGGCCTTGGGCAAGCTGCACAGGAGGCCCCCAGAAACCACTTCTGAGTTTTTTCATCCTAGAAAACCTTGAAAAGTATTGCCATGAGTCAGAATTGGCTCGATGACACATGATTATCATCATCATGATCAGCCTGGCACTGCAGGCTGATCATCATCATCATCATAATAATAATGTGAAAAGCTAATCCAAATACTCAAAAATAATGTATTATTCTACAGCATTCTGCCAAGTAGCAATCTGAGGTGGTATGCAGATAAGCTGTCCCAGTGAGAGGCTCAAAGATTAGAGTCCAGATTTCATAGGAAAAAATGCCACCACATGCTGAAGTTAAGCTACACATTATGGTGGCAGCAGTGGTGTAGTGGAAAATTTGGAACAACAGATATTCATTATGGCAGCCCCCACAGGCAGGACCACCACTCTGCTGAACAGAATCTTATTAGTTACACCCACAGTCATAAATCTATTGGTGCTAATTCTAAGTGGCAAATTAACACATCAGTTTAAGCATTTGCTGTCTGAGTCACAGTCTGAGTCATGCAATTCACCGCACAACAGCAAATGCCTATACTAACTTCTCCCAAATGAATTATAAAACTGTAATAGGATTTGAGTTAGAAAGTCCAGAAATACAGGGAGCTGGATCAGGCTATATCAACAACGAGGATGACATCTTTTATAAGATTAATAACTTCTGACTGCAATTTAGACCAAACTGCCCTCAAATACTCTGCATTACAGCAATGACAGTCTGCAATAAACTGTTCCCAGGAAAACCCATTTCTCTCCCAGCTACTCTGAGGGCTGCAGCTCAGCTTAGAAGGAACAGAGATGCCTGAGAGGGGTGCTAGCTGTTGCCATAGTCCCTGCTAATTAGAAAGTACTAGGGTTTCAAGCCTGCAATCCTTGGCTCCACTACACCACTGACTGGCAATGACAGAATGAGGGAGATACTAGGCAGAAGTCAATTCGAAAAACAGTAATGTGAGAGAAGTAACACATAGACTTGTCCTGAGTAACCAAGACATCTCGGATAGAGCAATAGAGTTTTGAACGGTGGTGTCCTGATGACTTTTACCAACTTGGTGCCCTCCCAGGTGTGCCCTCCAAGTGTATCACCTTACACATACTGTAGTGCCTGGAAATGATGGGAGTTGTAATCAAATGCATCTAAATGACACCAGGCTGAGGAAGGCTATACTTATGTTCCTTGCCTCATAAGAATAGTTTTTTTAATCTTAACTCAGAGACAGCTGTTTCAGCAATCTAAAAAAATCTGTTTTTAAAAAAGTAAATACCAGTGAAATTATTTTGAACTGATGGTATGTGTACAACTACTGGGACATAGAAGTAGTCTAGATGAACCACAAGCCTTTCACGACAAATAGTAAGGGTTTGCAGCACTTCAACCATCATACAAGTGTGCTGCACCACCTTCTATCAACTACATACTGTACTACAAATTATCTAATTCTTCCTTTTGGTAGTCATCAAGAATGTTATCACAATTTTCAGATTCTAATTGAATTATTAGCCTTGTTTCTGCTTACTCCCAACAATACTACTACAGTTTGTTATGTCCTTAAAATTTACCATAATTGATAAAAACAACAAAACACTTGTAAACATATTAATATCCTTCTTTGGGGAAGGCTGGTGTTTTGATTCTATCATGCTGGGTTCTAGGAAGTCAGATAGAGTGATTGCTGAGGCTTAAGATACAAACAGTTGAGAACCATTATATTAATAAACACCGTAGACCTTCATTCTAGACAGCGAAAAGAACAGAAAGAGTAATTCTCAAGTCTTTATCTTTAATTACATTTCATTTCCAACAAAACATATGAACTTAGAAAAGTAGGTTAAGAAATTCTAGTTGGAAAACAAAAGAATCGGTTAACATAAAGCCATAGCTATCAAAAGTAAAGTACATGTTTTTTGAGCAAAAGGCTACATGGTCAAACCCTGGTGTCTTTACATAACTCAATTAGCAGAACTACAAATGCTTGAGACCTCTGAAATCCATTGCTGCTTAGGGTAGATTGTACCGAATCAAAAGGTCTGATTTAGTATAAGCTAGTTTCATTAATTCAAAATTAAAGTTGCTTCTTACTTAATTTCTATGAGGTTTATTTTGTTTGGTTTGGTGGTCTGGATAGTACCAATACAATTTTTAATACACTTCTACCTGTAGTCTGTCTGCTTTCCTTCCTTGGGCCTAGGTAAAGGTAAAGGTAAAAGTTCCCCTTGACATTTAGTCCAGTCATGTCCGACTCTAGGGGGCGGTGCTCATCCCTGTTTCCCAGCCATAGAGCCAGCGTTTCTCTGAAGACAGTTTCCGTGGTCACATGGCCAATGGAATGCCGTTACCTTCCCACCTATTTATCTACTCGCATTTTTACATGTTCCGAACTGCTAGGTTGGCAGGAGCTGGGATAAGCGACGGGAGCTCACTCCATCACGTGGATTCGATGTTACAATGGCTGGTCTTCTGACTTTGCAGCACAGAGGCTTCTGGGGTTTAACCTGCAGCGCCACCATGTCCCCTCCTTGGGCCTACTGCTTTAATTACGGGAGAAAATACATAATAAGGATATGAAATAAGGTGTACCGTCAATGGCTGTCTTGTAGGATTCTAAAAACAGGAGCAGGAAGGACTTTTGCAAAAGAGGTGGCGGATGCCCTCTGGTCCCTGTAATTCAAGCACTGCTTGAGCCTAATGGATTGGGTAGAATGCTAATTTAATAACTGAATAAAACTAGCCAGGTTGACAGACCTGCCCATATGTCTTTCCTCATAGCTTTAGAATAAAGCATTTAGAAATTCCATTTCAGAGACCTAGTCTGGCATACATCTTAATTAACAATCTGAAGCAAAGGGTGAACAATGAAATCCAAAATATGCTGATAATACAAAGCTGTTCGTTACAGTTCAGTCCAAAGCAGTCTGCGAAAGAGCTGCAGAAACATCTTGCACAATTGGATTACTAAGTAACACAATGAGCACATGGAATTTAAACTTGATAAATGGGAAATAGCGCATGTTGGGAAAAAGTAATCTGAACTTTGCAGTTGGATTTTAAATAAACTCCTGCAACTCAGGAAAGGGATTTTGAAATCATTCTGTACCGAAAATTGAAAGCACTGGTTCAGCACACAACAGCCATCACTAAGGCAATGAACTTTAAGAACCATCACAAAAAAGGAGAGAAAACAGCTAGTGCACCTATATAAATCACTGTATGTCCATTTAGACCTTGAGGATTGTCCCCTGTGCCTATCAAGGCAAGTCAAATTAAATCCTGTAATAGCAGAAAAGGTGCAGAGAAGGAGCATGTTCTATAAAATTCTAGGCTGTTTCAGAAATAATATCTCACTGGAAAATGTAGAAAACACAAGTAGAGAGTGTCACCATGTTTCCCCAAAAATAACACAGGGTCTTATATTAATTTTTGCTCCAACAACGCATTAGGGCTTATTTTCAGGGGATGTTTTATTTTATTAATGTACAACAATCTACATTTATTCAAATACAGTCATGTCATCTTCTTCTGGTTGCTGCACATGCTGTACAATGGTAGAGGGCGGGGTTTCACTTAACTGGGGCTTATTTTGGGGGTAGGGCGTACCGTATTTTTCTGTGTATAGGATGCCCCCATGTATAAGATGCCCCCCCCCATTTTCCTACCCCAAAATTAAGAAATCTAAGTGGGGCTTAGCAAGTGGAGGGGAAAGCAGGGATCAAAGCCCTGCAGGATCAGTTTGATCCCTGCTTTTCCCCCACTTGTTTTTGTTCTCGCCTCAGCTTACTTCCGTGTATAAGACAACCCTCAATTTTTAGTCTAAAGATTTTAGACAAAAGTATAGTCTTATACACTAAAAATAGGGTATATTACAAGCATCCTGAAAACTCATACTAGGGTAGGGGTGGTGATAGTTTTGTAACACCGTATAGTAAGTGGGACTGTCTTTTTAAGAGAGATCCTTAAATAGGGACTCCCTTTCCGCAGCAACTGGAAGGGACAATTCCCCACACTTAGCTTTAGGTCATGTGGTCACTAATTTTGAATTCAAGCCATTTGACAATATCAGAAACGGAAAGCTTTCTTCCAGTTCTCTGTGGGCAGGGAAAAAGAGGAAAGAAACATATGGCACGGGGACGTTTATGTCCTTGAAAGTCAGCACTGATGCACTATGCCACCTAGAAAAAATGTTTTCTTAAACTGAAAGCTTCTTTCTGTTCCCCATGAAAGAGGAGATAGATGGAGAGAAGGAATGGAATTGTTTCTTACTATTTCTTTTTCTTCCTCCCCCCCCCCTTTCCCTTTAAAGGGTATGATTTCCTGCTCTGAAATCTTCTTATCTTGATATGTGGATGCAAGGACCATCCTAAATGACACACTGCACCTCAAAATGACCCTGCAAAAGAGACGTTACCTACCTGTAACTCTGATTCTTTAAGTGGTCTGTGAATTCACATTAATGGATTTAATCTGTGCTTGCGCAGAGGTCTCCGGAATTTTCTAAAGCTTCTATGCTACGTTCGTGAAGGACTGCCCCCCCAGCCCATGAGGTTGCCTTGGTGGATAACCTATGCTGGGGACTGGATAAAGGGAGTACAATCTTATTAGTTTTTCTGGACCTTTCGGCAGAACCAGATACCATTGACCACAGTGTTCTGTTGGATTGCCTTGGCAAGGTTGAGTATTGAGGAGACTGTATTACAGTGCTTCTGATCCGTCCTATCACAACATAGAACAGAATCATTACAAATAAAGAATACAGAGGGAAACTGTTGAGATAAAATACATATGATGAACATCCATATAAATGGATTGAATATAGCCCTAGGTTTCTTAAGTCATTACCAAATGTAATATGCTGTTATTCACTGCCACTATTATTTTCTTCACAACTACCAGGCCCATCTCTTATTACAAGGCTCAAAGGTAAAAACTGTCAATATTCCCTACATTAACACACGTGGTTCTCCTGCTATATTTTATTTTTTTATATCCCTCTCCTTCCCCCTTTTGTTTTTAACTAAACCCTTACCCCAGTCAGTTTTTATTCCCCTTTCCCCTCTCCTTTTTACCTCATGCCTGGTATGTTTTTTGTCTCCTGTAGGAATGCTTACAATAGAACCTAACACCAAACATAGGTCATAAATTAATGCATGGAAGATGTAACCACACAACCAAAAGTCTTAGAGCCAATGAATATTTAGAATGTTTTACTTGTGAAATTGGTGTTTCATCCCGTATTTCGTTTTTCCCCCATATGTCTGATGAAGTGGCCTTGTCAACAAAAGCTCACATTAAAATATATTAGTCTTTAAGGTGCCACATGGTTTGGTTTTGTTTCTTTGCATTTTGCCTAATAAACTTTTGAGTCAGCCTACAACTGTCTTCTTTGCCTCAATTACATCACAGCATGACTACTGCAATGTGCTCTTCATGGGTCTATCCTTGAAGAATGTAACATGGCAACTAGTATCTTGTGCATGGTATCATAATCATATAACTCTATACTGAAGGAACCTACCCTGGTTGTCAGTTGTTCACTGGGTCCAATTCAAGGTGTTTATTTTGACACTTAAAGCCTTAAATGGCCTGGGGTCTGACTGAGGGACAGACAAACAGTAAGATCTTCAGGAGGAGCCCTCTTTAAAATAGCAGAGGCCTATCAAATAGGTGCACGGGAGAGTTTTCTCTTGTGTGGCTCTTCGACTATGGAATACACTCCCTGCTGGTTGCAGTCTGTTTCCATTCTGACAGATTTTAGGAAGGGAGCAAAACCACATCTTTTCAGACCAACAGATGACGTTAGTCTTGCTGTGTTGTTTTTGATCTTTATTTTTGTTGATTTCAATGGTTTGATGTATTTGTTTGACTTTAATGGTTTTAGAGCTAGGCTGGTTTACATGGTGATAATAAATGTGATTTTATCTGTATCTATCTTTTAAAAGTTTGTAAGTCACCTTGAGTGCTATCTTTTAGTGGAAAGCCAGGGTATAAATGTAATTAACAAACAAACAAAACATAACCTTACTTTTGGATGTAACAGAATGACCTCCATGCTGTCCCTCTTGCTTTGACAAGAAATGATTGGTCATCATCACACTTACCACCATAGAGGAAGTGGCCATATGTGTATATTCTGCAGGCTTTTAAACAATCAAACAGGAGCTCTATGATGTTTAAAGCAGCATGGGACCCTGTCTATGAATATTTCCATTCCAACACTGAATCTACATTGATTGATTTAAGAAGAAATGTTTGCTTTTGGTGTGGTTTGGTTCACCCTATTTTCCAGCAACCCCATGTGCTTTAAAGAGTTATTCATCCTGCCACTTTTACAAGCTGTCTCGTTCTTTTCTGGCAACAGCACTACAGTTTATTTGATTTGATTGCGAGCACTCTTGATTATCCTGCTCTGTGGCTTAGCACCTCCAGCCTAGTTGCCTGTTACAATTCTAAGTAGAGATGTGCTAGCAAGCCCTCAAATTCCTTCAAATACTTTCAGGCAAGGTTGTTCCCATTTGGTGCAAAATACCCTTTCCACCCCATATCTCAAGTTCCCCTCAATTAACTCTGCACAAATATATCATGAGGCAAGAAAGATATAACCCTAAGATACAGCCCCACCATCTGAGTCATGACATCCCTGTCTGGGGTTTACATACTCATGGCGGCACAAGCAGTGACTGTACTGAGTTACATGCCACCATAATAATGTGAGTGCAGCAGTCATCAATGGATATTGATTATTCTCTTCTTCTACCCATTAATCGCAATGGGAGTTCTTGCACCTGCTTTGAAATTGATTTGTAAAGTTGAATTGTTTATAGGACTGTAGTGAAGGACTGAAGGGTACAGGATGTGGCAGAAATGTGTTTCACTCCTGTGCCATCTACAACAGCTACCCCATAGCACATCTTCTTTGGCAGCTCAGTTCTGTCAATAAAACATTCCTCTGGTGTATCTGGGACCTTCTACTGTATTTTCTGTTATGGTGTCACATACACCATTTTGCCATATTTTACATAAAATGTTGTTTTTCAACATATTAAACCAATCATTTAATATTCTGTTAACAAAGCTACTTCTCCTTTAAAGGCATATACTATAAGCTCTGGCTATCAATACATCTTGTGGCAATGAATCCCCAGTTTAACTGGGATCTCTATAAGGAAGAATTTCTGTATTGGATCTAGCCCTACAGCCTTTAAAAACATTTGATACAGCAACCCAACAGAGCATGCCACTTGCTGTTTCCTAGATCCCTGTCCTCCCACAATAGATCAAAGAACAAGCAGTCAGTGGATAACCTACAAGGGTTGTGGGGTGACACATCCCTGCTTTTGCTGATTCTCAGCTTAAGACTTAGAGTTCTGGCTGCCTCACGGACTTTTGAAGTGCTGCCGCAGTGGATAAGCAGAGTGGGAAGTCAGAAATAACGGCGATTACAGTTTCTGCTCTCAGAGTTACCTTTCCAACCGTCTCCCTAGAAGACAAATAGTACATTCACAAGTCAAGTAAAACACTAATATTCACGATAGCTTGGCATAAGTTTGTGGACCATCTGGTGATTACATTTATACAAAATAATTCCCATACTTATCAAGCCAACACTTATTTCAGACATTCGGAATTAGAGAGAATTTCTGTGACTGTAATCTTGGCAATAGAGGAAGAAATAGCCCGTTAACAGCTCCCACTTTCTCTATTTTTCTCTGGGGAAACGCACTGGTAATAATAAATGACAGATTGGGGCTGGGTTAATGGATGGGGAACCAAACCTTTGGGAGCTTCACAGCTCAAAATGTCAATGAGCGCACATAGTAGCATGCTGCTTCCCTATGAGCCTATACCACAACACAGAAATGTGCAATTGTACAAGTACGACCATTCTGCTTCTGGTATGGTGTCAGTTTCTCATATTTTGAATATCTTGCACAGCTGGAAATATGGGATTACTCCCTTGTAGTTGTGCCACAGGGTAACCATTGCCACTTTCTGAAAGGTGAAGGAATCCAAAGAGGATAGCAATATAACAACATATACTATAATGTAGATCTCAAGTACTGTACTTCTAACCAGAGTATAGGGACCAGTTTGACTAGATTCCTATTCTAGTTGAATACTTGCCTAGATGGTGAGCAGCAGGCATGAATCAATACAGCAGTTTATTATTTACAGTTTCTGGCATCCCACTTCTCTTAAGAGAGCAGGAAGGTTTCCTAGGTGTATAACCATTTTCAGTCAGTATGGTAGTGCCTCAATTGTTATGTTCTTCCATTACTGGTAAAGCAATGCTCAAAATGGCTGACGAGAAAAGAAAAGATGTCAAAGAAACCACAGTGTCAAAAGCAGCAATTTATTGTAACAAGAAATTACAGTGTGCACTGGGCACATCAGCTAAAGTATTTGTGAATTATTCTATCAGTCTTCAGCTGTGGTTTCTCAGCAACACGCCTCTTTTATCTCAAAATCACTTTTCAGTCTCTCTCATTTAGCTTAATGCATGAAAAGCTGCACTAATTCAGATTTATTCTGCCTCTCCATTTAATGTCTTTCAAGCAACATAAAGCACGTTCAGAAATAAAAATTGCTGCATGACTAACACACACCACTAGTATATTGGCACAAAAGTGACAATCTAGCAGAGCTACCTACTAGGTTTATCCTTTATTTCTACACACCCTCTCCTATTAACTCCAAGAGCTTTTCAGAAAGCAATTGTTTGAGTTCTGCAGTCAGGGTTCCTAGGGGACTATGTTTTCCTTTGCTCACACCACTGTAGATAAATGCAGATCCATTCACAGATTTAGTCCACTGGGATTATTTGACCAAGTCACTAGGCTTCCCTATTACTTCCTCAAGCATTCCTTTTCCTTTTTGCTAATGTGATATCCTGTAAAAAAGAGGACATGCAAATCGAGGACAGCCTAGGCTGTTTTCAGTTGCCATCAAATATCCTTCTCCATCAAGTCTTTTTTGCCATACTCAGGTGTTAACAAGTTTCTGCTCAGATGGGAAAATCTAAACCCACTCTCTCTGTGGAACACCTTGCCACAGGATGTGGTGATTGCATCTGGCTTTGTTGCTGTTGTTTAGTCATTAAGTCATGTCCGACCCTGACCCCATGGACCAGAGCATGCCAGGCCCTCCTGTCTTCCGCTGCCTCCCATTGGTTGCATCTGGCTAGATGTCATTAAAAGGGGATTGGACAGGTTCCGGGAGGAAAAGTCCATCGCAGGTTACAAGCCATGATGGGGATGTATCATTTCCAGGCTTAAAAGGAAGGTACCTCAAAATGTCAGATGCAGGGGAGGGGTATCAGGAGACAGGTCTCTAGTAGTCTCATGTGCTCCCAGAGGCATCTGGTGGAGCCACTGTGAGATACAAGAAGCTGGACTAGATGGGCCTTTGGCCTGATCCAGCAGGGCTCTTTTTATGTTCTTATATGTTCTTATGTTTTCTGTTGCCACTTTCCACACAAACCCACCTATAAATTTAAAGGGAAGGAGTCCCGCTCATGTGGAAGCAAGCAAGAGCTCTGAAAAACTGGGATTCTGGTGCACATGGAGAATCTCCATATGAGCAAGAATCATCTCCTCATTAGACTCATCCTTTAAGGAAAATAACTGAGATGAGAGTGGAGAGCTTAACTACTCTCCTCAAAATGTGATGACAACCTTGGATTCTCTGACACCTGAATATCACTTTTGCCCATATTCGCACTGGAACAGAACATTCAAAGGATTTTAGGCTGATCTGTTACAGCAAATGGGGCACTGCCACATCTCTGGCTCATGCTTGCCTCATTAGCCCACTTGTGCCTTCTCCTTGATGGACTGCTAGGCTCATTATATTCTCTGTGTTTGAGAGAGAATGTGTGAGAATGTGTGTGTGTGAGACACACACAGAGAGAGAGAGAGAGAGAGAGAGAGAGAGAGAATGCAAGTGAATGAGTTAACTGCTCATCTTTGAAACCAGGTACAAATGAAAGCAGTACATAGGAACATTTAAAATTTCAGGGCAAGATATATGCTTCTGCTTCTCAGCTGAGTTGTGCAGTGAATAAAAGCGGTGAAGCTGAAGCAGTATCTGAGGGAATGAATGAACAGTGCCTCTGAGTGTCTGTGCAACCATGAATACTTTCCTGCTTGTATATATACACACACTGACTTTTGCCTCTAGCTATGTCACGCCTGACTGTCCCACTGATTGTAGCACCTTCCACTCCACCAACCAAAGCAATCACAAACTACCATTGGTTCAAACAGTAAGTTGGATCAAGCTGAAAGTCCAACTGGACCAGCGTGTTGTTTCTAGCAATAGTCAAGCAGATACTTCTGAGCTATAGTATATGCTTCAGCGAGCAGTTCTCAGGTTCCTTCTGGATTTGCCCAGAAAGGCTCTCCACTTTGTACGTAATTTAGGAAGCACTGGCAAACTTAGCACCTGCAGCAAAGAACAGGATTAACACAAGGTACCAATGACACATAAGATACCTCTATGACAATTAGCTTAGAATACTCTCTACAAAGGTGCTGCTTGGCAAGTCCAAAGAACATGTTCCCTGGTTGGCCAGTGAAAGTCTTTCAAGGGAGATGGCTCTATTATCTATGGACCCTGAAATCTGAGATCACCTTAAAACCTATGCTTAAGCTTTTTAACTATTTTGTAATATTTTGTGGCACAAATCCTGCATTTTGTGACACACACACACACACACACACACACACACACACACACACACACACACACTCAAAACATTGTACCTGACAAATTGTGCTTTACTCTTTCAAAGGAGATAGAATGTAAGAAGCTCTCTCTCTCTCTCTCTCTCTCTCTCTCTCTCTCTCTCTCTCTCTCTCTCTCTCTGTGTGTGTGTGTGTGTGTGTGTGTGTGTGTGTGTGTGTCACAAAGGGGCAGGACATACTAGCAAGAGTGAAAAAAGCTCAGGGTACATTTACAATTTATAATACAAAGTCTGACCAATCAGTATTAATGTGACTTAATGGAAAGTCTATCAACATAACCAGCATTCAAGTCTATGTTCCAACTATAGCTGCTGAAGAAGAAAAAAGGGAAAGCTTTTCTGCAAGTGCCAAGAAAGAAATTGATCACACATTTAAAACATAATATGGTGATAATCACAGGTGACCAGAATGCAAGAGTAGGAAATAACCTGAACCTGAGGAACTATAGATGGAAACCAGAAATGATTAGGGAAGAATGCAAAAATATTACACCTGTAGCCAAAAGAAAAGGGACATGGTGGCGCTGCGGGCTAAACCGAAGAACCCTGTGCTACAGGGTCAGAAGACCAAGCAGTCGTAAGATCGAATCCACGTGATGGAGTGAGCTCCCGTCGCTTATCCCAGCTCCCGCCAACCTAGCGGTTCGAAAGCATGCAAATGCAAGTAGATAAATAGGGATCACCTTGGTGGGAAGGTAACAGCATTCCGTGTCTAAGTCGCGCTGGCCATGTGACCACGGAAGATTGTCTTCGGACAAACGCTGGCTCTATGGCTTGGAAACGGGGATGAGCACCACCCCCTAGAGTCAAACACGACTGGACAAAAATTGTCAAGGTGAACTTTTACCTTTACCTTTAGCCAAAAGAAAAGTCTTCAAGGATGACTCACAAAATTCTTAAAATAATTAAGCATAGACAAGAAGCAAAAAGAGACAAAACTAGGTCAGAATCTTAAATGAACTTTTCCGTTACTAGCACATTGGGATTAAGACAGCTATCATAATAATAATTGCAAAGAAACAAAAGAGGACAACCAAAAGAAGAAAAACAGATCTTTTCCATAATATTAAAAATATTAAATATGAAAAAGAAATTTAAACCAAGATTAGGCACACTGAAAAATCAACAGGAGAACTGATCTGACCAAGATAAGATGATAGAAAAAATATGCCAAAGTACCGTACAGAAGAGATACAAGGGTTGTGGATTCCTTTGAAGAAGATACATGTGCAATTTTAGAAAAGGAATAGAAAGCTGTTCTCAAAATGACTGGAAGAAATAAGATGGGTGTTGGATTCACAGATGGGGTATCAACAAAGCTAATTAAATCTACAGAGACTGAATCTGTCACAGTCATAAGAAGCATATACATTCTAACTCTGAAGAAAGAGACGTCAAAGTTCACAGTAAATATAGGGCCACTGCATTAATTTTCCATGCAAGAAAAATTATGCTCAAATTTTTACAACAAAGATTCTCACCACATGGGGTAAAAAATGCCAGAGATTCAAGCTACATTCAGAAAGAAAGAAGGACTAAGTATAATATTGCAAATATATATTGGTTACCGGAACATGCCAAAGAAAATCACTTTACAGTTTGTAAATACAGTAAATCCTTTGATTGGCTGAAGTCCAGTAGTAAATCACAACTAGAATACGTTTGTTGTGTCAGTAGAAATTATGGAGGAGTAGACTCACCACCTTCACAGATCGCTGCCTTGTTGTGGCGAAGGGGCTTGAGTAATTCAGAGAAGCTATGAGCTATGCCGTGCAGGGACACCCAAGATGGACAGGTCATAGTGGAGAGTTCTGACTAAACACTATCCACCTGGACCAGGAACTGGCAAGCCACGAGGTATCCTTGCCAAGAAAACTCCATGAACAGAAACAAAAGGCTAAAAGATATGATGCTGGAAGGTGGGACCCTCAGGTCAGAAGGTGTCCAACACGCTACTGAGGAAGAGCAGAGGACAAGGACAAGTACTGTAGCTCCAGAGATAATGACGTGGTTGGGCCAAAGCCGAAAGGATGCTCAGCTGTGGACGTGCCTGGAAAGGAAAGTCTGATGCTGCAAAGAAAAATACTGCATAGGAACCTGGAATGCAAGATCTATGAACCTTGGGAAGCTGAATATGGTCAAACAGGAGTTGGGAAGAATAAACATTGACATCCTGGGCGTCAGTGAACTAAAATGGATGGAAATGGGCAAATTCAATTCGGATGATTATCATATCTACTATGGTGGGCAAGAATCCCGTAGATTCGTAACATTGTACAGGAGGCAGCATCAAAAACCATCCCAAAGCAAAGAAAATGCAAGAAAGCAAAGTGGCTGTCCAACAAGGCCTTACAAATAGCAGAGAAGAGAAGGAAAACATTGCATCAAAGGATAAATTGACCATTGAACTTAAGATGAAAAGAGGGGGAATAAGTTCAAATACTTTTTATGCTATTTGGGGTAGATTTGTTGAATTTGTATTAGTGAAAGGAAAGGGAAAAGTCTCTAAACAACAATCTATACAATTTTGGAAAGGAAGTTTGTAATAAAAATATTGTTTAATGGGGTCTCGTGGGTATAGGGTGCATGGTAGAATTTAGTGTATAGCAAATACTATTATTTGTATTTTTGTATTTTTGTTGTATTTGTTTTCTGTTTTAAAAAACAAATAGCAGAGAACAGGAGGGAAACAAAATGCAAGGGAGATAGCGAAAGTTACAGAAAATTTTATGCTGACTTCCAAGAATAGCAAGGAGGTGTGATAATTTCAAGGAGAATATATATAAGATGTTTTACAGGTGGCATATGACTCCGGAAAAATTATCAAAGATTTATACAGATGTGTCAAATGTTTGTTGGAAGTGTGAAGCACATGAGGGAAGTTTTTACCATATGTGGTGGACTTGCAGAGTAGTGCAACCGTTTTGGATAGATGTACATACTTTGTTACAAAAAATATTTCTTTGTAAGGTTCCACTAACCCCAGAACTGTTTCTACTGAGTATTATACCAGACAATACAGGCAAGACAAAGAACTACTTAGTTTTATATATATAGTCACCACAGACAGAATTCTTTATGCCAAGAATTGGAAAAAATCGGTGATACTGAAACAAGAGGAACTTATTGAGAAGATACGGGAAGCGGCAGAAATGGATATCTTATCAGAAGTGTTGAAAGACTGCCCAATACAAAAGGCAACTGAACGATGGGATTTATTATATAAATGGCTCACCAGATAGTACTTGAATAACATAGATTAGAACTAGGATGTAAATGTAAGTTAAAACCTGGAGGGCAATCAAACAGAAGAAAAGCAGAAAGTCCTTTTTTCTTTCCTCATATCTCCCTTTACCTTCTGTACCTCATACCTTATCCCAAGTTGTTAATTTAAAAAAAACAAAGAATAGCAAGGAGAGGCAAGAGGGCCTTCTTAAATGAACAAGCAAAGAAATAGAGGAAAATAATAGAAAAGGAAAAACCAGAGATCTGTTCAAGAAAAATGGAGATATTAAGGAACATTTTGTGCTAAGATGGACAGGATACAGGACAAAAATGGTAGGGACCTTACAGAAGCAGAGGGCATCAAGAAGAGTGTGGTTGCTGACCTTGAGCCAGACATCCTAGATAGCGAATTCAAGTCGGTCTTAGAAAGCATGGCAAACAAAAAGGCCAGTGGAAGTGATGCCATTCCAGTTGAACTATTTAAAATCTTAAAAGATGACACTGTTAAGGTGCTACATTCAATATGCCAGCAAGTTTGGAAAACTAAGCAGTGGCCAGAGGATTGGAAAAAATCAGTCTACATCCCAGTCCCAAAGAAGGGCAGTGCCAAAGAATGCTCCAACTACCGCACAATTGCACTCATTTCACCCGCTAGCAAGGTTATGCTCAAAATCCTCCAAGGTAGGCTTCAGCAGTATGTGGACCGAGAACTCAGAGAAGTACAAGCTGGATTCCGAAGGGGCAGAGGAACTAGAGACCAAATTGCTAACATGCGCTGGGTTATGGAGAAAGCCAGAGAGTTCCAGAAAAACATCTACTTCTGCTTCATTGACTATGCAAAAACCTTTGACTGTGTGGACCACAGCAAACTATGGCAAGTCCTTAAAAAAATGGGAGTGCCTGACTACCTTATCTATCTCCTGAGAAATCTCTATGTGGGACAGGGAACAACAGTTACAACTGGATATGGAACAACTGATTGGTTCAAAATTGGGAAAGGAATACAGTGGTGCCCCGCTTGACGATTACCCCGCTCCACAACAAATCTGCTTTATGATGAGGTTTTTGCGATCACTATTGTGATCGGAAATGGGGAAAATTTGCTTTCTAACGATCGGTCCCCTGCTTCGGGAACTGATTCTTCGCTAAACGATGATTTAAAACAACTGATTGGCGGGTCTCAAAATGGCCGCCCGCTGTGCAAAATAGCTCCTTGCTGTGTTTATGACTAATTCTTCGCTTAACAACCACCGGAAAATGGCCGCCCTATGGAGGATCTTCACTGCACGATGAGCTATTTCGCCCATTGGAACGCATTGAACCGGTTTTCAATGCATTTCAATAGGTTTTTTACTTTCGCTTGACGACAATTTCGTTCTACAGCAATTTTGCTGGAATGGATTATCGTTGTCAAGCGAGGCACCTCTGTACGATAAGGCTGTCTATTGTCTCTCTGCTTATTTAACTTCTATGTAGAATACATCATGCGAAAGCCTGGACTGGAGGAATCCCAAGCCGGAAGAAATATCAACAACCTCAGATATGAAGATGATACCACTCTGATGGCAGAAAGTGAGGAGGACTTAAAAAACTTCTTAATGAGGATGAAAGAGGAGAACGCAAAAATGGTCTGAAGCTCACCATAAAAAAAAAACCTAAGATCTTGGCCACTGGTCCCATTACCTCCTGGCAAATAGAAGGGGAAGATATGGAGGCGGCGACAGATTTTACCTTCTTGAGCTCCATTATCACTGCAGATGGGGACAGCAGCCACGAAATTAAAAGACGCCTACTTCTTGGGAGGAAAGCGATGACAAACCTCAACAGCATCTTAAAAAGCAGAGACATCAACTTGCCGACAAAGGTCGGCATAGTCAAAGCTATGGTTTTTCCAGTAGCAATGTATGGAAGTGAGAGCTGGACCATAAAGAAAGCTGACCTCCAAAGAATTGATGCTTTTGAATTGTGGTGCTGGAGGAGACTCTTGAGAGTCCCCTGGACTGCAAGGAGAACAAACCTATCCATTTTGAAGGAAATCAACCCTGAGCACTCACTGGAAGGACAGATCCTGAAGCTGAGGCTCCAGAACTTTGACCATCTCATGAGAAGACTCCCTGGAAAAGACCATGAGGTTGGGAAAGGATGAAGGCAAAAGGAGAAGGGGACGACAGAGGACGAGATGGTTGGACAGTGCCATCAAAGCTACCAACATGAATTTGACCAATCTCCGGGAGGCAGTAGAAAACAGGAGGGCCTGGTGTGTTCTGGTCCATGGGGTCATGAAGAGTCGGACACAACTTAACGACTAAACAAGAATAAACTCACTAAATTCTTATTGATTTAGTGAATCTACTCCAGTTGCCACTTAGTATTGAATATCAGGTACTGTGTAGGTTATTTTTCTAAAAGAAATGGATGTACCACAACATCTGATTCTTCTAGTATGGATATGTGGTTACTGTGGCGACACAATATGGAGAAACAGAATGGTTTCCAATAAAAAAGATACCAGGCAAGAGCACATTCTCTCTCCCCCCGCCCCATTCTATTTATATGCAGAACATCTCCTATAGAAAGCTGAATTAGATTCAGCTGAAAGAAGAGTGAAAATGGGTGGGGGAAACATCAATAATTCAAGTCAGATGACACTGGAAGAAAACAGCAACTACTTGGAAGACCTACTAATGTGAGATAAAGCGGAAAGTGCAAATGGCAAATTACAGTTGAATTTTACAGAGACTAAAATCATGACTACAGAAGAATTAAATACCTTTATTGCTGACAATGAAGAAATCACTACTGTTAATTTTTTTCCTTTATTTTGGTTCAATAATCTATCCAAATACAGACTGTATCCAAGAAACCAAAGGAATACTGTACTGAACTATGGATGAATGATAAAAGGCCCTCAAGTGTAAGGATGTGTTGCTGGCCAAGATCATCCATATCCGATTGTTATGTATCGTTACTATGGTTTAGATATCTGGCTGTGGAGCCAGAGATCAGGAGCCTGATTCCTCACTGTGCCTCCAAGGAGAAGATGCAGCCTGCACAGTATAGACCAAACTGCACAGTTCCAGGATGCCCCCAGAAGAGAATGGTAAATAACTTCTGTATATTGTCTACCTAGGAAATGCTAGGAAGGCCTGCCGTAAGTTGGAATCAAGTTGACGGCATGCTACGATGATGATGATAATGATGATGTGTAGAGATTACCCTATGTACCTTATGTGAAATGCAGGACATTACTTGTAGCAAGTATCATATTGGAAGATGTGAAAAAAACCCTGATGGTTGTGAGTGGGGTTCTGTAATGGTGCTTCCAAATTAGGCATGGAAACACAGTTGGCATTCAGCTTTCTGTAGAGTGTGGTCCCTGTGTTTGTATCCTTGTTGTGTACCTGTTGTTCCTAATGCCTAGGTGCTCAAGGTGAGTAGATCTGTAGGCTGTCAGTAAGCAAGCTGAGACCTGCTATCCAAAACTTGTGAAAGTGAAGCGGCACCATTCAGGATAAGCTGCAGTTTATTGATAATAAATGTGAGTTTTTCACTTGGGAGTCTGCCTAACCTTTTACACCTTTGGGATTCAGGGAGCCATATATGACAACCAGCAGTGTTCTGTCTTTTTATCTTCTAGCTGCATCATGTAATAAACTACTCTGGGGGTACCGATCTTGCATTGATTTGTCTGAACTCTACCAGATTATAATTTCAATTTTCAGTCTATGGCTGGGCTCCATCTCTGATTTTAGGGGAGCTTCTAATGCTCTTTGGTGCTATTTGGGTCTGGAACAATGTCACAATTGCTAGGGTTTCCCAAGTTATTGGTGTTCCATATTCTGCCACAACATGCCCAACCACCTCTTTGTCTCCAGTCCTTTCCATTAACTCAAACTGCCAAAGGTTTGTAGCCATAGTTCTTGAAGAAAATGGAGAAATCACAATGATCAAAATAGTGGGGAAGAATCTAGGCCGCACCTCTGTTGGTGTAAGTGTAGCCCAGGTAAGTGAGCAGAAAGAAACTGCCCTACTTTTACAGTAGAGGACTAAATGAGTGGTAGGGCCCGCATGCTATTTTCAGCGGCCAGAACAATATTGAATCTAAACAGAATGAGAGACCATGCTGCATGTTTTCCCCTCCAATTCCTTCCCTCTCCAAGATTTTGCCCTGAAATGACTTAGAGTAATAGATGAGATTTTTAAAGAAATTGGAAACATGCTACAATACACAACATCACCTGCCCCACCTCTTATACCTTTGGCATTCAGGAAGGTTCCTTTGCAAAGTCCAATAGGCTAAAGTCTTTTCCCAGAACTTCCTGTGGGTTAACTGCAGCACTTCCTTGGCTGCAAACATATACTGGAACAAACAGCAAAGGACTATCTTGTATCATATATGCTAACAAAAGAAAAAAGAAAACAAATGCTGTGTTAATGATAACCTAATAGCTAGACTAAGTCCACTAAAAAAAACCCAAGAAGTTGGAACCAGCAAGGACAGCGTGCCGGTAACCTCCATCAGATCAGGGCTGGTGGAAAGGGTGCAGCTGGGGGCACCAGGGGTCCAGGTACCGCTGTGCCTCTGCCTGGCTGCCATCAGGCTGCTGGTGGCACTGAGCCTGGCTGGCAGCATCTTCCTGCTGGGCCAATGGCAGGAGCATGGCACCACCTTGCAGACGCTGCACGAAGCAGCAGCAGTAGCATAGCAGTGGGAGCTGGAGCCAGAGTGGGGGCCCCTCCATGCCCTGGCTGAGTCCAGTGCGAGTTAGGTGAGGAAGAGCCAGTGAAAGATGAGGGAAGGAGGAATGATGATGGAGGAGGAGTAAGGTTCCTCAGGGCCTTCATATTGTGAATAGGAGGGCACAGGTGCACAGGTTACGGAGTGTGATACTTGCTGTAGGTGTTGGCAAGCCATGCTACACCACTGCTTGCTTGTCTGTATTTTATGTGCATGTATGACAGAATGTATGTATATATGAATATTCACTTTTGTCTCGGATTCTGCATGCTGTGCCCAGGCCTGCCCACCACTGGCAGCTATACCTTCCATACCACCAACCACAACAGACACCACTGATTTGCCCTTTACATATGAACTAAGATACCATCTTCAGTGTTCAGCACAGTCTATCACCAGGAAACATGTTCAGAGGATTGGAGTAGCATAAGAACAGAGTAACCTGCTGCACAAGTATTCATAAATCAGTTCTACTGTATTCAGTAATCTTATTCTACTGAATACAGTGATATTTGATATATCACTGTGATGAGTGATATTTAGTCTGCTTTTCCTCTGATATGCAGAAGAACACTGCACATGGCTCTGCTCCTCACTTAATTCTCAGAACAACCCTGTGAAGTAGGTCAGTTTAAAAAGGTAATAAAAACAGGAAACCTAAGGAGTGAAAAAACTTAAATACTCCAGCACTTGTTTTTATTGATGCTCTCTTCCCCTCGCCTCCCGTTACATGATAAAAGATGTTATTTCCTCTGTAATTTGCTGTAAAAAGCATTGTTAGTTTTTTTAAAAAATATTTTAAACAGTTGTTAAAATTAAGCACTAGTTCAGATTATCTCTAATTTTTGTGGTATCTGTCCACTCTCAGAACTACAGAGCTGAAAGGGACCCTGTGAATAGTCAGGTCCAGCTCCTGTCAAGAAGGCAAAGGGGGAAACTGAACTCCCAACCTCTGACTCCAAATCATGGACCATCACCTGAGAAATTCTAGATGCTTGCCATCAAGACGCTTCCATGTGGCCTGATTGATACTGGTGGATGGGTGAGACATGGCTGAATCTCATTCCAGGAGGGAACTCTGATGCACTCAATAGAAAGCCTGGGCTAAGTGACACAGTACAAGTCACTGTGTGAATACCACATTGATTCTCAGTTCTGTGTGAACATCACTTTAGTTCTTCTCTAAAATAGCTGAAAGATAGACTTTGCAAAACTTCATCTCCCTGCAGTCTCCAAAAGCAATGTGCAATTAACAAAAATGTAAAACAGCTCAGTTATATCCTATAACTACTTCCTAAGAACTGATGCAGAAAGGGAAGTAGATTAGATCTACACACACTTTGAAATATTAATGAATTAGCAAAATTAATTTAAAAAATCTAATTCAGTATTTTAATCTCTGGCAGAGGAGGTGCAAATGAGAACTGAGCATGCGCAATGGTCACATAATCCTGTGTGTCTATTGTGTAGAGTGAATGGGAAACCAGGACACAAAAGTCAGAATGGGCTGCATGCTGGAAAAGGCATGGCTTACTGGGTGGAATACTGAGCACTCCACATGGCAGCATTTTGTGCAGGGGCCTAGTATCTTAACATTTGTTCCAGCTCTTTCCTAGGGGGAACAAAAGCTTCTTATGCATTGTCTTGTAATCTTTTAAGTTCTGCAAGATAGTTCAATATTATTATCTCCATATTGTAGATGGCTGGAGGCCTGAGTTGCTGGGAGGTCAGCTGAGACTAAAATATGAGTGCCACAGACAAGATTCTAAGTGGCGCACCTACATTTATCAGACTCATAACTATCACAGTACCCTAACACTCTTGTATGTTTTGTGAAATCTGGTAACAGTAGCTTGAGATTTTCAAATTGGAATAAAAGCCACAGTTAAATGGGCAATGGGAATGCTAAAAAGAAAAAGAGCGCAAAGTACTAATTTGATCAATAGCAGCTAGGACAAATGGGGAATTACCTTCTTCGGATTGCCAATTTAGCACTGCCTTCTTGTGCAGAGTTGTTCAAAACAGGCACACTGGAATTGTAGCAATAAGGTTCATGAAGAAGAAAACTGAAGAAAACCTGTGGTATCTTATAAACTTATAAATCTTATAAATTTGCTATGGCATAAAAATTCTTGAGACACAATCCACTTCATTAAATATATAAAAAGTGTAATAATTAACATTGTATGCTGTTACATCAGTTCTAACCTATAGTGGCCCTTTCCAGGATTTTCTAGACAGGATTACTCAGAACTGGTTTATCGTTCCCTTCTTTTGAGGGTGTTCTGGTACTGTGCAGCTTGCCCAAGGCAACAAAGGCTAGCTGTATTCCTGGGAGTCACCGTGGCGAATGCAAACTCCCAACCTCTGCCTCTGCAGTCAGATATCTAACTCACTGAATTTATCCAGCCAGTTTTTATGCCACATTCCATCTGTTAAGTTTGTAAGGTGTCAAAAATCGCTCTGCTGTTTTCCTTCAAGAGATTAAAACAGTTTGTCCTCTACAAATAATGAAAGTATATTAAAACATGAAAATAAAACCAGCACTCTGTACTGAACACTGTAGTCTCTGGAATCAGGCACAGCTGGTATGCTGTAGTGGTCAAAGTCTGTTCTGACCAGCAGATCAAAGTACTCCCCCCAACCAGCAGATTAAAACATTTTAATCAGTGTTTACTACTCTGTGAGGAAACTGAATGCTCACCCCCTCCTCTTCTAATTGTTCTACTTTGCCAATCCTGACAGTCAAGAAACCATCAGGCAAGCTTCTCCATTAGGCTGGTTCCTGAACATGTCTGTGGATGACAAGTGCAGATTGTCTCCAAGAATGTTGAGAAGCAAGAGGCAAAAGAAGGGAACACTCACACAATTGCAGCAGCATATGACAAAAATGATACACACACCCATCAGCTTACTTTTTTACACAATTAATTCTTCCCAGTAAGCCATCGAAAATGGGGGAGGGTGTTCCTGCTGAGTCGTGATTCATTAGGAAGATCCAATCTGTTATCACAGATTTGAATGAGGATCATTGTTGTTGCTGCTGCTGCTGCTGCTATCTTTTTCCCAAAAAGAAAAAAAAACAGAACAAAACTCTAGCCAACTGGGTAGTGGTTTTCCTTTGAAACTATGCCTGGAAATACAAAGCAATTGTCCTGTAGGGACCTTGCCAAAGGAAGCAGCAGCAATTTTGAGCTCTGTTTCTCATGATTTTTCTAGCTGATCTTTAATGTACATCTTAGAGAGAAAGCAGAAAAGAAAGGAAAGGGGGAGAGATAAATGAGATCCCCTAACTGTCTTAAATCACTGAGGGAGAAGAAGGGGAGTTGTGCAGTCTCTTCTGTCTTGTTTACTTTTGGTTTCTGATTTTTAGGAATTTTCTTTTTCTTTGTAATGCTCAGGCTGATGAAGAATCCTGCAAGACTTTAAAGGTACTGTCACTTCCTGAGACTGTACTTGTCTAATAAAGGTGTTGCCCATTCTTGTTTTTTGGATTTTGGCTGGTGGGGTTTGAGAGGGCTAAGCACACATTCCAAAGATCCCATTGCCAGCGTTTAGTTTTTGTTTGGGGGGGGATGTTTGTGCTTATGGTTTTTGGCTTCAGATGATAGTCCAGAATGCTGAAGAAACAGTTAGAACAGCTAACAAAATCAGTTAAAAGTCTTTCCTGCTTTTTAGAGATATCATAGCTGTTTCTTTTTCATGTATTAAAGTTTCATTTAAAATGTATTCTCATTCTTCCCCAAACCTTTTCATTAAATAATAACATTTCTTTATATTTTTAAATTATCAAAAAATGAGCATTGATCTATATTACAGTAGAAAATGGTTTCTGTGCAATGGTTTATTGCATAATAGAAAAATGTTGTTTTAAAAGACTGGAAAATGGGGCTTTCTGAGTCAGAACTATGCAGCTACCACATGATCTTTGATAAATCCCTGGGATTTTCTAACCTGAGATTCTGAATGCAGCTTTCCATAACCTATCTAAGCATGTACGTCTATGGCTTTTTCGTTCTTTCTTTTCACATCCTCCAGTTTTTTAGCCATCTAGCTTGAAATATAGTTCTATAGAGCCTGAAAGCTGGCATATTTTGTCCATGAAAACTGAACCAAATAAAAGTATAAGCCACCTGCAAATTTCAGAGTTTAAGTTTTGTTTTACTCCAATGAATGAACATGGCTTCACCTACCCCCCCCCTTTTTTTTGGATTCTCTTTCCTCTACAACTGCTGTTTTCCCTTTTGGTAGAGTGCTATGAGTATTCAGAAAAAGGTGCAATTGGCTATCTTTGAAAACATAAGAACAGCTGCCTTGGATCAGACCATGCCTTACCTATTCGCACAGTGGTCAATCTGTTGCTCATGGAAGTGCATAAGTAGGTCATGGCCTTCTGTCTTATGCTTCCTTGCAGTTGGTATACACAAGGGTATGCTGCCTGGTACTGGAGTGATATATAACGATCCAGACTCACTTTTCCCCTTGCAATCATGATTTCTATCAAGTAAACATTTTCTTTGCAATTTGCTTTTGTTTTACTATGGACTTCTCATTTATTTATTTCCATTTTTATTAATGGACAAATTGCTGTTGAGTGGGCATGCTGCTTCTGATCAGTGTTCCACTTGATTCCATCCTTGGTGATGCCATCCTCCATCTCCATCAGCTTCAGTAGGCCCCAGCCACCATTGCTGGGAGTATATAATGATAAAAAGCATGATGTATGGTGGGTGGGTGGGTGGTGAAATAAGGATGGGAAGGAAATGCATAACTGGGACACAGTCACAAAAACAGTGGAGGAAGCTAACTAATGCAAAAGGATACAATAAGAAGTTATTTTAATATATCATTTGCCACATGTATGTTCCCTCCATCTAATACATCAGAAACAATCAGGACAAAAATATGCTGCATACTATCATCCTCTGAATAAACCTTGAGAATATAATACTGAGAAGGAAAAAGGCTCATGTTCCAGGTGCAGATATAGATCTATTTCCATAATGAACTATTAAAAACAACCACAATTATAGCACTATCCTGCTTGCTCACAGCAATTCCATTGCAGCACTTTTAATAAGAAAGCAGGGCATTCTCAAATTTCCACAATCATGATTTGGTACTTCCAAAAAAATCAATTTATATCTGGTTTCCAAGCAAAGTCCCTGAGCTAGCTAGGAAAATGTATTTTGGATTCCTGACTGTTTTGTACATCTCAAGGTTTCTTCTGCCAAAAGCCTCAGCCAGGATAGTCCATGGACAGAGATTCTGAGAGTTAAAAATTTAAAGCATCTGGAGGGCCAAAAACCTGGAGACCAGATTTACAGGTTGTCACTTCTTTTCCAGCCCGTTCCAACTTTTACTACACAGAACTAAATACAGTAGACACTTTTTCACAAAGCCTGGGAAAAACTGGTGAGTTTTGCTGGGGATTTTCCTTGGCTCAGTGGCTACTACGTTGCCAGAGACACTCTGACTGAACTTGCCAAATTGGTTTCTGAGAGATTATGCTGAATTCTTGACCCAGCTGTCTTCAACCTAAACTGAAGCCAGATTTTCAGTGCTGTATAAGGAATTTGAAGCCTGAAATAATGATCAGTTCCAGGGAATACCTGGAAACACATGTTCAATGACAAACGCATATGCAAGTTACTGAAACATGTAGCAACTGTGATTTGAAACCTCAAATGCACCAAAAATAATATATCTAAAATTCTCTACCATGTAGGAAGTAACCCTAAGCACTTTCTAGATTTCATCCTAACACTCAAATATCTTTGTCAGGATTGTTCTCTCCCTCACTTCCCTTTTGTCATAGCAGCAATGTTTTCTCTCTTCCATCTTGCTTTCACAGACCTTGGCAAACCTGTATGTCATGGGCAGAAGCATAAAGATGCACCACTTACAGACATGGCCCCTAGCTGAATATGTGAAAATCCCTAATACTGTACTTGAATTCATAGAGCAGATGGCATATCCAGGACGTGAGCAGGACAGACATGGGAGACACAGTTCAGAATGCAGGAAGTAGGAAGTGTTGCAGCTGATAAAACCCCTACAGAGAACCCAGAGAAAACACACAGAGAAAATGAGTATTCCACCCGTCAAAAGAGACTGGGTTCTTTGCACCTTCTCTAGCCTGTGTCACTTCTTTGATATTCCAGACCATCTGCACTACCTAAAAGGCTAGTAGCATTGATTACTGAAGACAAAAGCTCTGTGTCTTTTACACAGAAATGACACTGTGCATTACTAGGAATACTACATCACTTTCCTCTTCTATACATGCTTTCATGAAAGTCTAAATCCTTTCAGAACATCATCCCATCCTTTGAACAGCAATTCATTCTTCTATGCACTTCCTCAACATACAAATGAGAAATTTGCCTAAATATACAATAACAGTTGAATGTTAGTGAAAAATGGTTGCTCTGTATTGGGTTCAATCCCAAAATCATATTCGTTTCCCCAACCTGCTCCATTTCTCTTGAGAACATATTCTGACACTCCTGGGCCTTCATGATAGAAAACTGGGTATAGACCAGGGAAGTAAACTTTTGAATATGCCCAGTAGGAATGGCCAACCTGAACAGTGGTGCATGTTACACAAAGTGCCATTATACAGAAAGAGAATGCAAAGACCTTTGAAAAGGAACAGTGATAAACTCTGATAGTGACCTGAAACTGCAGAAGGTGCCTGAAGACAGATGTATGTGCATATTTTCTTTGAATCACTACCTTTAGTATTACTAAAAGTCTTATAAATTGACTGCTATCAAAGTGGTACACAAGAAGCATGGAAGGTTAACTCTACTTGGAGGATGTTGGTCAAATTGTTTGAAATTTCTGTCGGAGGTCAAAACATTTATCAAGGGTTGGCAGCTATCAAATAAATATGAATAGACTGGCTTAAGCCTTCTGTCTAGCACTGTTCATTATTTACATCAAGTCTTCAAGTATACACAGTGCACTACAGACAGGAAACGCCATGTACATCTCATACACAACCACTATGAAAGAGGGTGCAATTGCCTGACTGTAATGCATGACGTCCCCTTCATGGATTGCTACCTGCCGTGGTGAAGGGGCTTGAGTAATTCAGAGAAGCTATGGGCTATGCCATGCAGGGACACCAAAGATGGACAGGTCATAGTGGAGAGTTCCGATAAAACGTGATCCACCTGGCGCAGGAACTGGCAAGCCTTTGCCAAGAAAACTCCATGGACAGAAACAAAAGGCTAAAAGGTGGATCGCGTTTAGTCAGAACTCTCCACCATGACCTGTCCGTTTTGGGTGTCCCTGCACAGCATAGCCCATAGCTTCTCTAAATTACTCAAGCCCCTTCACCACGACAAGGTAGCAATCCGTGAAGGGGCAAAGAAAGGTAGGCTATTATAAAATGCAAAACAGAGGGCACAGGGACAGTACCAAAGCACAATATATTTGGAAATTGGGAGGTCTTAAATTGGCCTGGATTATACTCTCAATTTTAAATGTTTGCTAAGCCTAAATACAATTTTCTTTGGCCTCTAACAGGAAGTAAAAATCATAGATAAGGTTTACACTTGAACCACCATCAAACAATGAAGGAGAATTATAATATACTTTCAGAAGCCCTTCTAGTTTTTCATTCTGTAATTCCAAATATAATCAAGGAAACAAACTTTTATTACTTTGAATATCCTGGTGTGAGAGCTCAAATTTTGGTCCTTATTAGATACTGAAGAAAATGTACAGATACCAATACTTGAATAATTAAATTCTTTAGATTCCACATAAAGAGAACTGCATAAATGCAGATACTGTATATCTTGTGGACATTTTCTTTTCTGCTATTATAATTTAAGGCAGTGGCAATACCTTCATGGATTATCTAGTCCCATTTTACTTGTTCAACAGGCAAAGATTCCCATATCTCCTCATTAGATCCCAGACAACCAATATTATCTATTAAATTCAGTAGCCTGACTATCAGAGAGAATAATTTTCATCCTAGTCATAACCCAGAAGGCTCAATTATCTATCCCCCATGATACTACTTTGTGTATCAACAGAAGGAAGAACTCACAATCCCAAAATACAGTAGTATATCCTTTCTGTAAGGCTTCCTAACAGTTCACACATTACTTTTTCAAGCAGTGGATGTCAGTGTAACAATATTTACCAGGAACATGATTTTAAAAAAACCACAAAGCCCTAGCCCCTTAGCTCTGCATTTCCATAACAACTGCTAATCTGGCCTTAAACTGAGATTTCTCCTTTACAGCAATATACTTGAGTTTTTCAAATCACTCTGGAGTTTTTAGTCTTCTAAAGACTACAGACACCTGGAACTAATGAAAATCCTCCAATATAAGCAAAACTTAACTAAAACTTGTACATTTCACAAGATGTGCTCCCCCATATTTCCTTGAATGTCCTCAGACATTATTGTCTGGTTTCACTCTTCTGAAACACAATTCAGCTTTTTCCAGATAACTAAAAGATTCCTCTAGAAGCGCTCTGGGTTAAATAAGTGAAAAGCTCCTCAACAGTAGAATTGCTGCCTGGTTTTCCAGCTCTCAGATCCAGACTGGATTAATTTCGAAACACATTTTAAGGGTTTTCTTTGTTACCAAGGTTTTTTTCCCAGACAGGGTGAGCTGAATGTGGTATGACATTCTTGACTCTGTTCTCCAGTTATTTTTTAGAAACAACAGAAGATATTTAAGTCATCTGAAATTTGATAAATGCTTTTTAATTAAATGAAATAAGTAAATCAGAGCCTGTTGCCATGGTGAGTGAATGTGATGTCACAGGCTCCAGCATCTTAGTTTCAGGGCAGAATTGAAAAAGAAAAGCAATATAGAAGATGCAGAACTGTAAACATCTATTTTAAGGCTAATGGGGTTGATATTCAGCCCAAAATATGGAACAGAAAAATGATTTTTCTATTCAAAAAAGAGTGAAATTAAGAGATGACTTGTAAAGCTGTCTCAAATATTATGAAAGAAGAATGTTCTTAAAATTCTGTAGTATTAATAGGGCCTCACTGCAAAACTTTATAAATGATATGTATAAAGACAGTTAGTAAGGCAAAGGTAAAGGTTCCCCTTGACAAATTGTCCAGTCGTGTCCGACTCTAGGGGGCGGTGCGAATCCCCATTTAAGGCTGTTCTGTTTTCGTCTTTAAACAGCATTTGATGATTGTGTAGCATATGCATCCTTTGAGTCTTTTTGACATGTTTTCAAATGTTTCACCACTTCATAGTGAAACCACTTTTTAGGTCACAGGCATTTCCTTGGCAGCAACAGCTCCATGCTTTTGGGGGGCTGGGTGTTGGGAAGACATTCCCACTGTGTGGCCCCCATATCTCTAAATCCCTTCACCCTTATCATGGTTGCAACTTTCCAATTACTTTCCTTCTAGGTCCAAAATCTGCAATTCCTTCCAGAGGCAAATAATGATGAAGGGTACTTGTCTGCCCCACTCTTCACACTCATGTTTGCTCATGTGCCCATTTGGTGAATCTACTACAGGGGCAGACAGATAGCAAAGCCTATGAAGCTTTCTACACCTTGAAGCTGGTGCTAGCGCCTCACAAAAAACTATGAAAAATATGAATTGTTCTGTTTTCAAAAGAAGAGGTCTGCCATGAAGCCCCCTCTGGATGAAATTTTGTTCCTTAGCATAGTAAGTCACAAGAAGATTAGGCCCACTGAACTAATAGAATTGATGGAGGAGTTGATTCTTCAAATTCCCACTGGTTGAATGGGCCTACTCTAAGTTTTGACTTACTGCACTAAGCAACAGGAATTTCAGTCACAGAATAAGATCTCCACAGTGTGAGAGTTCGAATGTAGCCTCAGTCTTCTTCTCAACAGAAGATGTTTTAAACTGAAATCCAAACTAGTATTTATTTCGTTATTCAACGGTAAAACTTCTTTCATCTCTTACGGTGCCAACGGGCGCTGGAAGGGCAACCAAAGATCAGAGTCAAAGGGGTTCAGGGACTTAACCTCCCACGGTCCTGGTAAGAATGGGTCATAACATGGGATAGCTTCTTCTTCTTTTCATTTCTTAATAATGGTAACGTCTCTTCGTCTCCATCCTCTCTCCAGAGTGGGTTCCCCTCTCTCTCGAAGGGTCCCCATGGTCCTCCACGCCTCCTCCACACACCATGCCCGATGTACCTCTGCTTCCCGGGCCACTGCTTCCTTTTCTTCCCTTAACCTCCTCCTCCACTCTCTCGCCTCAAATTCTTCCCAGTATGATGGCCACTGGGAAGCTCCTTCTCCAGCGATAATCTGCTTCTTCCTGTGGGACTTTTATCTTTTCCCATTTCCCTGTCCACTGGTCTTCCACCCAGATGAGTTCCCAACCCCCCCCCCAGTATACCATCACACTCTCTTTTTATAACTCCTATTCCCACCTCTACTACGGACCTCCCCCGCTCTTCTCTTCCCGCCAATTCTCCTTCTGTCTGAGTCGCCACGGTCAGACTCCACAGGTTTGCTTCCAGCTCCTGGGTATCTGTTCCCTGGTGTACGCTTTCTCGAGGGGTTGACGGAGGAGTGGTCTGCATCTCTTTAGATATCTTACAGGTGGACGGCACTCCCACAAGAGTTTCTATGCTCTCCTCTCACCTGTCACACACAGGTTGCAGTACAGTACTTTCTGTTCTTATTCCAAACAATCAATATAAGTTGTACTAGTCAAAACATTTAATATCAAGCTACCCCTGTAAGGCCAGTAGAGTTTTTTTTTTTTTAAACAAATATTGTTTTCAGTACCAGAAATAGATACTTGAGCAGGAGCCCATCCTAGGCATGACTATGCAAAAGTAGACCCCACTTTGAAGCCAGAACACATTTTTCAGTAGCTTGTGCATAGGAAGAGTAATGGCCTTCTAGATGCTGTTAAACATCAACTCTCATCAGTTCTAACTTATTAGCACACCCAGTGGTCTGGTATGCTGGGACATGGTAGTATACTGATACATGGAAGGCCATTGTATGGAACAGGCTAGCTCTGTTTCCCATCCTAAATCCATAGGATTTCAGCACAAAGCAAATGCCATCTTCTAGATACACCTTTCACATGGCATAAAAATGTCAGAATTTTCCCCAATTAGTTCAAGTGCATAGTACAGTCAGATTATTTTGATTATATACACAAAAGATATAACTAAACTAATTGACAGAATTAATGTTTGTTTCTAAATACATTTTAATTCTGCCCACAGTACATCAGATTAGCAACTAACCTACTATTCCCAGGACTCCCCATTTTCAAACATCTGAAAGCTAGTGTTTTCATCTCAAAACACAGCTTTTAATTATACTATATATTCTCACCTCCAACCCAGTGGCTGTTGCAAAAGGTCTAAAGGGAACCAAAGTACTGTATAGAGAAATTCTAATAACTTTACATGAAATAATAATACAAAATGCATTATATTATAGGACATTTTTATGAACATACATCTCTTACCAGCTCTATATAGAAAGCTACCAGGCTTTTAGTCACAGCAATTTTTCCCCATACAAGGTCTTTACAACAAGATTGTCAGGTCAGATTTTGAGATATTACTTTAAAGCTACAGTGACTTCTAGTCTGAGATCAAGATACTGTATATAATTTTATACCCCATGGAAGTGTGATTTTCTAGAGCAGTGGTGGATGGATGATGATGGCTGCAACTCACAGAACTCTTTATAGTGGCTAGGACTGCTGGTTGCAGAGCGCACCATCCTTGTTCTACTGCTTAGGACAAATCCACAACCATTTCCTCAGCAGAAGCCCATATCATCATAGCTAAACATAATGTCTCCATCAAGAGCCATAGGCACACCATTGTCATTCTCCAAGCTGCCCTTTGGCCTTTTCGTTACTATGTTTCCTTCCAGTGAATTCAGTAACTTTCTCTAAACAACCAATCCTCATCAAAAGATAACTCAATACATGTTTATTTAGCTTATTCCTCAAAGTTTCATACCACCCTGAAGGTACTTAATCAACCTTTGGTGTGCTGCTAAGTAATTTTGGAAACAACTCACACAGCCATGGCTTCTAGCTTTTGTCAACAGTTTTGAAAAGCATCACTATCTTACAGGTTTCTTTTCACCCAAATATGTTACTGCTCAGAGAGGTAAAAGGCAACATTCAGAGAACTATATTTAAGACTGGGTGGGATATGTTTGGCCCACCAAATGTTGAAGCCCAGCTCCCATTAGCTTCCACTAGTATGCCCAGTGAGCAGAGTGGAGTTGCAGTCAAACAAAATCTGGAATTTCCCCCACTAGTTTTGAATACTATATACAAAACCACCAAGCAAAGAAGATTCCAACCACGAAAACAAACCTACACTTTTAATGGGACCTTTTCTGCCCTAGTAGGTACCAAAATATTACAGAATTTCACATGGATAATGGTGTACCCTTGTCTTCAACCCTCTTTGGGAGATTGCTAATACTGTAGTATCATAACTGGCAAAGATTCAGGCAATGATATTATCGCAGATGAAAACCATCACAGAAGAAAGGAAAAAAAAAGATCTTCCTGCATAGCCTTCAACAACCAGCCTACCTTCCTCCTTCAGTGTTGGGGAGGGGGAGAGGCAAGAGTTTCCCCACCTTCTCCCACATACTGTGGGCCCGGGTCCGAGAAGACTCCGGTTCTAAGAAGACTGAAGCAAAGACCTGCTCCCAAGGGTGAAAAGCTTGAATTGCGCCCTTCACACTTGCTAAAAAATGTGAAACGTGAACTCCACAGAGCCTTTTCCCCACAAACCTCGTCCCTCCCTTCAATAACACAACGGGCTGGTCTTTCAGTCCCTCCCAAAGGGAAAGGGCTCAAGTTACACTTGGGGAATTCTCAAGATTCACCATCACCACCATTATCATTATTCTCCCCAGTCCCCTTTTATCTCACATACAACCGCGTGAAGACAGTAGTTGCTTTTTAATCTGTCAAAATTCATGGAGAAGTCCATTTCCAAGGTCTACAAAGAGGGCTTCTACAAAAAGAGAACTCGTGCTCTGAACAGGGTTCCCAGTTGCAAAGCTTATCCCTCACCCCAGGGGTTGCTTTTATATTTGCTCCAAGTGTGTTCTTCTGATTAATTTGCCCTTTCTCGAGCGTTTTCTCCTACGAGGACTTGAAACCGAGGTGTTTCGCGATGGGGAAGTTTCACCACACAGATCAAGAGGTGACGAATAATGCCGGCGCCCCTCTACTTAAACGTTGGGGCTTTTTAAAAAACCACCTACAAAGAAACAACGCGGGAAATCAAGCAACAACGACAGCAACGGACTAGGTTCCTTCTCTTTTGTCAAGCCTCCCCCTGAGCATATCAGCCATCTGGCAAAGGAGCAAACCCCGCTCCCCAACCCCAGGTGGTGGGGTCTGAAAGGATTATCTTTAAAGATCTACCTTCCACAAGGAGAGTCTTACCTTGAGATGCTTCCTTACTGTCCCATCTTAGCGCCTTTGTATGTATGTATGTTTGTGTGTGTGTGTGTGTGTATGTATGTATGGGGGGGCTGTGTTTTCATGTAAGAGATTATTATGTCACACAAAAAAGAAAATGGTTAGAAACCGTGTCAAGTCATGTGATTGACGGAATTATTCCCACCCCTCCTTCTCTCTCTCTCTCTCTCTCTCTCTCTCTAGCCCCCTCTTCTCCTTGTGCTTTTAGGACAATATGTACTCCTTTTGCCTGTACTCAATGTGTCAGGCCAAACTGGCTGATGACAGAGAGGAAGAGCGCGGCTGCCGTGGCGAGGGCTTGGCGCGCTCTCTCTTTCTGCACTGCTGCTGGGGCTTGGAGAGGATGGAGCCCGGAGGCACGAGAAATGTTGATTGGGGTCTGGCATCTCACAGTGATGCCTTGAAAAGTAGGAGGGCGATCCTCCCTGATTCCAGTCTCTCTCTCTCCCCCCCCCCCTTTCCAGGTCTTTCCTTCCTTCTCTCTTTTCTTTGCCTCCCCACCCCACCCGACCCGACCCGCTTTTACGGCTTCTCGAGGTCTTTGCACAGCGCGGACCTTGAGCTGAGCCCTCGGTTGCAGCGGGAAAGCGGGCGCGCCCCGCTCTTCCTTTCAGCACGGCTGTGTAGGTTGGAACTGACGGATTACTGTGCAGGGTGCATTTTTTTGTTCCGTCAGCCCTACCTGTCCGTTAAGTTCAGATCTCGAGTTGGTTCCTGTAACAACAGCAAAGGCATTAACCGCCTTCCTTTCCCGCGGATCCCAATTGCCGCTTCTCTCCGGACGTACGACTGCAGGCTCCGTTGTAGGATTAGGAAGGTGAACCCACTCCGCATCCCAAAGTGACCTTTAGGCTGTCCCAAATCTTATGACCATGGCTTCAGGAAGAGATGGCCGCCTGGGAGGCTCCCTCGCAACGTGCCGTGCCCAAACACCAGTTTGGGTGCAAATCGACCTGTGTGCCAGATTAGAAATCCTAAACAGGGAATCAACCAAACAGGAACTAATTGGAACAAGCCTAGAGGTGGGCACTCCAATTTATAGCATCCACGCTACCGAGAAATGGTCCTCTGATCAAGCCCAACTTTAAAGCATTTAGTGGTTAACATTAAGTTTACTTGGAAAAGTAAACATCTTCCTAATAGATGTTTAATAAATTTAAGACAAGTGTGAAAACAGATATATGGTCATATCTGCACCACAAATCAACCTTCTGGTTGATATGGACTCTGCTTGGTGGGAAATCATAACGAGTTGTGTGGGGATCAAGGGGGCAAAAATAGTCCAGGTGACAGTCTGACAGTATAAGCAGAACCCCATTGTGAAAGCAGTACCTGAAAACATTTTTCTCGAAACCACCTATTATATCCAGGAAGGCATGTAATGTTTTAAGCCAGAGATTCTGAAGGCTGCCAAATGTCAACATATGACATAAGAGATCCATAATAAGGTAGATCCAAGTGATACTGTGCATTTCCCATATAAGGTGAATGGTAGCTTGTGCAAACTGCTTTAGATGGGGTGGGTTGTACAAGAAAGGATTTAGTCATTCTTTCATTCTATTACTGTCCTCATTAAATTATGTGTTGCTGTTTCATAGTGTTTAGTGGATTTTTTTAAAAACAAGGAGGTTCTGATAATGATTTCCTGTATTACATCTAGTCCTAATGTACAGCCATTTCTTATAGCTCATGAGACTGGTATAAGGGCACTCAGAGGGTGATCAGAGGAGCATATAGCTCGCCATTTGATTTCCTTTTGGTGCAGTTTGGTTTGCCCTTTTTTCTGATAACCATATGTGTTTTCAGTAAGAGCAGTCCATCCCACTCCATTTGCAAATGGTCCTGTTATTTTCTGGCACAATGCTAGGGCTGCAGTTTATTTCCTACAAATAGGAGTACTGTTCTGTTGGTTAATTTGCACTCAAATAGAGCTGTGGGCAGTGTTATCTGAGGTAACAACCCGTTGACATATTCAATGGTTGTGACATTAGAATGGGGGACAGGAAAAAAAACCCTCAGGTTTTGGTACAATATGAATGATATATATACCATGCTAGGCTGATACATTGCTGTAGCACTGTGTCCCTTAGTTTATTTAACAAAAAATGGAAATTCCCATGGCCCATGGAATGATAGCCATGAAAAAAGGCAGGGAAGGTGGTCATAGGGGTGTCAATAATTGAAAGGGGATCAAGTTGGAGCAATCCAAAAAGCTGTCTAGATCCTTCTCAAAGGAAGAAAAACATATCCTGTGTGAATGGAAAGATCACTCAAGTGGAATATAAAATTGTTGTTGTTAAGTCGTGTCTGACTCTTTGTGACCCCATGGACCAGAGCATGCCAGGCCCTTCTGTCGTCCACTGCCTCCCGGGATTTGTTCATATTCTGATAAAATAAGATAAAATAGAGCACATCAAATATAAGAACCGTTTAAGTGCAAACAGATCACTCCAACTCCCCCTGTCTGGTTGTGCCCTCAACTCATTTGTCTGTGTGTGTGTTTTTGTCTGGTTTTGGTGTACTTTTTGCTTCTCAGAGGTGAACTAATCCAGTGATTCTCAAGCCTGGGTCTCCAGATATTCTCGGACTGCAACTCACAGAAATCCTGGCCAGCACAGCAAGTGGTGAAGGCATCTGGGAATTTTAGTCCAAGAACATCTGGGGACCCCAGTTTGAGAACCACTGAACTAACCTAATAGACGGAAGATCTGATGCAGGACTTCTTGGAAACCCAGTTATGATATTTTATTATACTGTGTACAGTGAAGTAGAGAATGCTGTTGGACAGTTGAGTAGAAATTATTTTAGCTTAATTTAAAGGATGTCAGTGTTTATATTCTAGTTTTATTTATTGATTCTTACTCTTTGTGCTTTGAACCTTTGCTCATTTAATATGATGTGGACTGCTGGAAGCCATCTTAAGAGGGTTTTTTTTTTTTACTTTCAAATGTGTTATGTAACCCTTAAAATATAAATGATATAGTGTATTTGGCCACAAGAACCTGGCACATAATAATTTATTGCAGTCCATAGATCAAATATGTGCATATCCTGTATTGTTTTATTTGCCCTAAAAAGGAGGATAGAGCACAAAATTAGATCAGGGGTGTTTTCAAAATCAGGGTAGGGCATTTTGAAAACCTGCTGTTGTACTTTGTTACACCTGGGCTTGCAGGTAATTTTTCAAAATGGAAGATTCAAATCCATAAGATTTAAATTGACTAGAATAACAGTTGCATTACTTTTGTTTTTCTAAATGTGAACTGGAGAGTGATCCCCAGGTAGGTCCTTCAAGGAAATCTTTTTATAAAACCCAAGAAATTCTGACAGCTAGGGGCCCCTACATGTACCTGTACTTGATTGTGTACTGATGGAATGAGCATTTTTTCCCACGGTTCAAATGACATAAGGCTAATCTGCAAAAGCCACCTATTACAAGTCTTTGCTTTGTTCTAGGATAGTTTTCAGGGAGCAAGAGCTTCTTGAGTCAGAAGCTTTCAGTGCTGGCACTAATCTATTAATAAACAAAAACAAATCCAGCACAGATCATTGTCCACCCCTTTTTTTTAAGCAAGTGATTTTCAAAAGTTTAGCACTGGGATTAAGTGCTGCCTAAAAGTATATTAGAAACTGAGAGTGCTAACCTGTTGCAGTCTTTTGGTAATCCAGAACAGATTATTCTTAAAGCATTTTCTTGAAATTTTAAATATATTTTCCAACCATTTTTTAAGAAGACTCTGATTTCTTTTAAAAAATGAGAAATGGAATTTCAGGAAATAAGTGTGGACAAAAACTCTGGTAGGATCTCTGTGCTCATTTTGCTCCAAGCAGCACTTGCTGCCACAAAGAAGGCAGGAACGAGTGCTCTGTCTGGATAAGCCCTTTGTCTTTTTGAAAAGTAATTAATATACTGTATATTATTATGTCTGGGCAGAAGAAGCAGACAATATTCCTCATACAAGATCCCATACGCTACATGTTTCCAGAAAACAAGCAGGGAAATATAAATTAAAAGCAGAAGGTGAGTTTAAGCCTCCTTAATATAGCTAGGTAAAAGGTGTTATTAGATACCCATAGTGGATGGAGTGACGAATTAGGACTCAGAAGGCCTGAATTCAAATCTCCTCTCAGCTATGGAAACTCATTGCAGGTATGGAATTGGTAAAGCTGTTCCTTAAATATTTCACTTACCTTAAACTAATGATCAAACATATTCTTAATAAATTTAATACCAGTAAATCTTCTGAAAGCCACCAGAGAAGATATTCTGTGGATATGTGGATATCTTTATGCCTAAATGTCAACTTTGCTGTTACAACTGTGGGAATTTATACCTGTAGACTGATTAATACCTTTTTAGAGAATAAAATAAAAGTGTCATTTCCCAACAGTTTGAATGCTACAAAAGTTACAAGTTGCCTACTATGTGGCAATTTGGTACAGACAGAGTAGATTTGTGATAGCTGCACAATTATTAAACAATTACTCCTCCACAATATCTCCAGAGTCCCTGTGTATCAACAAAGATTCTGAATCCTCTTTATAAAATGTGTCTGCCACCTTTCTACTTTGGTAATCAGCACATAATACTGTAATAATTCAGTAACATGGACCAATTTCAATTAAAACTTGAAAATAAATAAATTTAAAACAAAGTGTGTGTGTGTGTGTGTGGAGGTATCCACCTTCTTCAATGAACTAACTTGACTGTGAAAGGCCTATTTGAATAAAAAAAATTATTGCTGGCAGAAGAATGACAACAGAACAGCCAACATACTTTTCCTTGGCTGGAAGTATGAGAGGCTTGGAACAGCCACAGAGAAGGCCCGCTTCTCAGAATTTTATTTTCTACTTCTGTGTCGTATGCAACATCAAAAACTTCGTGGCTGGTGAAGGAGACTCTGCAAAAACATGCCTAAATCCCTGTGTCCTGCACTCCATCACCAGTACAACTGTCTTTCTTCCCTCTTCTATGTATCCTTCAGTGTTATTTGAAACCAGTTCTTCTTCTGAAGTAGATTTCTGAGGTGTATAGGAGGGAACATCACTCTCCAATTCTGAAAAAAGCAATTTTATCAGTAGTGGCTGCCCCTCACTGGATCCTGGCCAAGACAAGTTATTTTGAAGCTTTATCTACACAGAGGTGTGCATTGAACCCTTTTTACTTCTGTGGGCTTGGCGTAGTATGGTAAGGAGAAGACTGACAGCCATTTAAAGGGACTTTGTTAGTAGCTATGCTCATGCGATGGTTGCATACAATTTCTCTGTATGAGTCTGAAATAAGTACACCTGTTCCATCCCTCTCCATCCCTCCCCTAAATATATCCATATTTTATCTGAGCCCCAAATATCTTGGTGGTATGAAATATGGAGAACATGTTTTATTTCTGACAGTACATCCCCTGAATAAATTCTCTGGTGTTTTAGAATGACATATGGTGAATCTTTTGTTTGTATCCAAATACAGTAAGCAAAATTGCATTTTGGGAATCAGCACTACAGATCACCAAGTTGATTGTATTTACATGAGACTAAACATAACATTCTAATGGTGCAAAAAGTTGTACAGTACAAGGTTTTGGCAGAGGAAAAGACCTGCAGACAAGATAGCCAATGAGTACCAAGGGCACCACCTGGTGGCTTAAACTTGGATAAGTCTTTTTAAATCTATTTCCCTCTCAGTTGTTTGTGGATTATATTATTGTGGGAGTGCAAGGACAAAATTTGCAATCAACCTCTAGGGCTTCTCTTCAGATTTTAGAATTTGCTTAATGGTACTAGAGTTTAGCCAGTGGGGCTTTGCTGTCTCTCAGTTTCATACCTAATGTTTTCATTGTGAAAAACATCAACCATAATAGTAAGTGTTTATTTGCTGGTCTTTCAAATCATGTGATTTCAAGTGCTCTGTCCGAAAAATAGGCACATTTAACAAAAATTCATTAGTTTAAGTATTTTTATCCTGCTCCTCAGCTGAACAGGATCCTATGCCAGCAAAGGTAAGATCAAACAAGACAATTCTCTCTACAAACATACAGTGTGTTTTTTTTAAATTAAAGTTAAATGTTGATTACTATTTTTAGGAGAAATCAACCAAGGGTTATAATTTGGTTATCCCTGTTACCCCAGTTAATTTGTGGTGACTGAAAAACAAAAAATTATTTTCCTTGGCCAACAGGCACAAACCACTGTTTAGAAGAGGGGTTTCTTGTTTTATTTTAGTTTGAAAGTGTCATAAGATAATAGTCTTTAAGACCATTCTACTTTAAACATAAACACCTCTTGTGACCATAACAGTTGAGTCACAAAATGCAGTATACTGTCTAAAAGTGAAAGAAATTGGCAGGTCAGCTTTAATTTATTGTATTTATAGATGTCTAGGTGAAATGATTTTGAAACTTAAATCTGAAACATTTTTGCACAAGCTATTTTATTGATTACTTATACTGTACTAGGTTAGCCGATATATGTGTTTGAACAGGGGTTTTTTCCTTATAAAGGAAGACTTCCTGAAAATATATCAATATATTCTATCATTTGTGAGATTATATCCCATTACAGCTTTTCCCACTTTTTTGTTGACTATGATGGCTACTCCATTCCATCTACGGGATTCTTGCCCACAATCGTGGATATGATAATCATTTGAATTGAATTCGCCCATTCCTGTCCATTTTAGTTCACTGACGCCCAGGATGTCAATGTTTATTCTTGCCATCTCCTGTTTGACCACATCCAACTTACCAAGGTTCATAGATCTTACATTCCAGGTTCCTATGCAGTATTTTTCTTTGCAGCATTTGACTTTCATTTCACTTCCAGGCATGTCCGCAGCTGAGCGTCCTTTCGGCTTTGGCCCAACCACTTCATTAGCTCTGGAGCTACTTGTACTTTTCCTCTGCTCTTCCTCAGTAGCATGTTGGACATCTTTCGACCTGAAGGGCCTATTTTCCAGTGTCATATCTTTTAGCCTTTTGTTTCTGTTCATGGGGTATTCTTGGCAAAGCTATTGGAGTGGCTTGCCAATTCCTCCTCCAGGTGGCTTGTGTTTAGTCGGAACTCTCCACTATGACCTGTCAGTCTTGGGTGTCCCTGCATGGCATAGCGCATAGCTTCTCTGAGTTACTCAAGCCTCTTCACCACAACAAGGCAGCAATCCATGAAGAGGACTACCAACCTTTTATTCCATAGCCACCATTTTTAGCCTTGTATAATACTGGTTTTGAGTTCAATTTGATTAATATGTTTTGGCTGTTTTATGCTCTTTGATTGCTGTGAACCACCCAGAATAGCCATCAGTCAGATGGTTGGTATATAAATCAATCAATCAAACAAACAAACAAACAAATTAATTAATTAATTAATTAAGAAAGGTACCTTTGTGGTAAAAATTCCAAAAACCAGGCTTCATTTTTATTTTTTATTTATAAAAAGCATAACAAAACATAAAACAATACAAAATCTAAGAAGAAACTAATAACACAGAATTTCAAACAGTTGTATCAAAAGTGCTCCAGCAGTCAATTCTCCTCCCTTCATGGAGTTGCATTCTGCTTCCAAAATTGTAATCAGTGTTCTGAAAGTGTGCTTCCCATCCTCTTTATTAACACAAAATCAGATTCTCCCCAAGTGTTTACAAAAGTATACTTTTTAAACAATTCCTTCTTTAATATTACACATTAGCTTATCATTAATATATTCCATGCTTCTTTATACCATTTATTTAATTGAAATCATACTTTATTTTTCAATTCTCAACAATCATTAATCTTCCTGTTTTATTTCCTCTTTATTCCCCATCTTTTCTATGCAATGTTTTATTCTAATAATTTGTTTATCTCTTAATAAATTCTCCAAAATTCTTAAATTTGCTTGAAAATTCTCCATCACTGGGTGTAGTGGAGAAATTGTTGGACTGAGTATTTTTCTATACTTATTCCAAATTAATAACATAGTTTTAAAGAAGGGGCATTCAATTTCTTTAGCTCTACTCTTAAGACTGTCCAAAGGAATCTTCTCAAAATTCAAACTTAATTCTGATGATTCCATATCCCACCATATTCTTTTATTGGAGGTAATTTTCCATGTACAAAACAAGGCCTCATAATATTTTCATTTGTCTAAGGAAAGTAATGCCCAGCCTTTTTTTGTACAAGGATTGCACTACTATTTTCTCTTACATGTAATACATATATACTTCTTGAATTTCACAGTGGTACAATATACTGTTAGTGGAGATTTAGTTGTAAGTACTGTTCTAGACATTAAAAAAAAGCAAAGCATGCTGCTTATATACTGCCCCATAGTGCTTCAAGCACTCTCTGGGCAGTTTACTATTTAATTATGCAGGGTGTACATTGCCCCCCCCCCAGCATGATGGGTACACAGTTTACCAATTTTGAAAGGATGGAAGGCTGAGTAACCTTGAGCTGAATACCTGGAATTGAACCCTGGTTGTGAGCAGAGTTTAACAACTGCACCATGAAGTTCCTAAATGAACTTCCTCTAGAACTGAGGTTACAGATAATTTTGACAAGCTGAAAAGATTCCAGGTTTTCTACCAAATCTTCCACCTGGTTTCACATTGTCATGTTGTTGTTGTTGTTGTTGTTGTTGTTGTTGTTGTTGTTGTTGTTGTTGTTGTTGTTGTTGTTGTTGTTTCATTAGCTGGTTCAGTTTACCTGAAAGAAATAATGTCACAGAGATGGATTTGGTAGGCTGAGTAGGAACAATATTGGGCTGTTCCAGGTGCATTTGCAGGTTACTGTTCTGTCACAAAATCGGTGAATCATTTTGCTTCTACCACAGTGTGCTTGTGTCATGTGTAATGACTGTAGGAGTCCAGATAGTTGCTTTGAACTGAAGGAATACAGAATTGTGTAGTGCAATCTTTTTCATTAGATGTTCTCATACAAATCTGTGATATTGTTCTCATAGATGTCCTGGATTCCTCCTTGTGTTTCCTGCTGGCACATCTAGATTTTATAAAAACAAAAAGAAATTTAAATTCACTATGTGGATCATAACCTGCCTGCACATAGTGATAAAGATTATTTATATGAAATAGGAGTCCTCATAAAAATATAATCTTTGCCACAACCATCAATAGGGATGTTGACAATGAGAATTTTTCTGCTCGATTTGTTTCAGGTTCTTTGGTGAGACTGGTTGTTTTGTTTTCATGTCTTTTGTGTTCCTGTCCTTTTCTTAAACACAGAAGGGACCAGTTCATTTCAGTTCTTTCACTTTGTTTTTCCCCATTTGTATTCCACCTGGTGGTAGTCAAAAAGCCCTGAAGAATCTATTAAAACTACGTGAAAAGGGAATAAGACAAAAGACCACCATCTATTGCAAAAAAAGCCAACAACAGTGCATAAGAAAGAGTACTTTATATTATTATCATATTCTTCACTAATTAATTCATCATTAGACAACATTACAAATGTGAAATAAAATACATCATCACCACCAGATCTTTGTAGGTAGTACCACAACTCTACCACATTCTTCTTTATCATAATCATCATCATTATCAATTATCATAGCAGCATGGTTTCTTGGCACTGTGGCAAGGAAAATGCCCCTCTGCATCAGCTATTCTCCAGCCTCCTGGGCCAAAATTCTGAGTGTACTGTAAACTCCACCAAACTCATGGACATCCATTCTCCTCAAGCTTGGGTAAAGCCAATACAACTTTCTACTTGCTGCCTTCAGGAAGTAGGCGATGAGGGCAGTACACGAGGGGTCAGGATGGCCATCTCTGGAGTAGGATGATCAACAGGATAACATTTGTCCCTGGCACTGCCATCCCAATGCCAGGGGCAGAGTCTTGATGTCCCCACACAGCTCCCTGGGCCACCTTGGTAAATGTTCCCCTCAACATTTAGTCTAGTCGTGTCTGACTCTAGGGGGCAGTGCTCATCCCCATTTCCAAGCCATAGAGCTAGCATTTGTCCGAAGAAAGTTTCCGTGGTTATATGGCCAGTGTGACCCGGGCCACACAGAATAGCAAACTCCTATCTGCTATAGAAATATTTACTCCTCCCATGCAAGGTCATTTTACCAGCACCACCATTACCATCATGAACACCACAGGTCTACCACTTATTGTCTCTCCTTAACCCTGACCAATACCGTTCACAGGTTGTGCCGAGTATACTAACTCATATACCACTAGCCTGACTTATAGCACAGCCCTAGGAACTAGCTTGCTCAGCTAGCCAGCAGCTCTCACCCACTTAGGCAGCCAATTCAGTGCCTAACAACCAGGCACCCACCCAGATAATCTGGAAAGAGTGGAAGAATTCAGAAAAATTCTAAGCCCAGAAGATGGATGACAATAACCATGCCAGCTAGGTGTCTCTTTCCACCACACAAAACGGAGAAAGCTGCCGACCCGCAATGCACAGAGGCCACCCAAAGATGTTCCACCAGCCAAGAAGATGCCTATCCCACCATCCCCAGTGCTTGATGGCTTAAGGCAACCAGCTGCTAATCTAAGAGCAAGGACCATATCCCACTCCCAAGGACTTCTAGAAGCCTCCAATCCGTGAAAATCCAAGAGCAGGCTGTTTTAGCTGGTCTGCATTGTTATAGAAATCATGTGCTATACTGAATGTGTTCACACAATAAGCAATACACCTCATAAATACTGTTCTTTATACTTTAGCCAATGATAAAAATCACTAATTTTAAAAAAATTTGTTTTATTCCAAATAGGTTTGTATTTCTAATAGAATATTTTATTCAGAAATAGTCTCCTGCAGTGGAGTTCTCTGTTGGGGATAAAATTACAAATAAATGCATAATAATAAACATAAAATATGACATCCTTTAAAACAACTGTACAATATGATAAATATTTATCAGCTACGCTGTGACCAGCATCTTGAGTACACGTTAACAATTTTTTAAAATTAAAGTTTAGCCATCGGATTGTGCAACACCTTACCATACGAGACCATGTTGGGTTCCTCCACTACCCCTTGCACAACAACTTGCTCAACAAAAACTATTGGATACTGTGGCGGACTGCCCAAGTCACGCCCGTGCGTCATATGGAGCTCTAGGGCAGGAGCCTATGGCAGGACAGGAGGGGTGGAGTCAAGAGAACACACACAGAGGACACTGGGGGAATGCAACAGATACCATCCTTGCACTAACTCTGAAGATGTATACTATAGATTACACATTTGTTTATATGTTTAATATAGTTCAGTAGTGTACTTTAGTTTTTAAAATGTTCAGAGCCCCAGTTGTCAACTTTTTCAGTTTAACTCTTCTGTTTATGTTAACCTTATCAAATGACAATTAAACCATTTTTTTCTTCTGATAGATGTAGAAATCTCAACCAGGTTTATGCCTTTCTGTGAACATGGCAACAACCAGCAAGAACAACACAGGTGCTCCCTTTTGCTCTGATGTGTGTGCTGTAGAACCCATTTCTGTACATGTTTTTGTGAAGTAGAAACAGCCACATGTTTCTAATTCACAGATACATTTTTGTGATTGTGCTGAGCTGCAGTTAACTCTGCATCTGTTAGTTCCAGAAACAACCAGCATCCAAATTGGCCCCAAGAGCAATACATACATAATCTGGAAATTAAGCAGCTGGCATTCCAATTGGTCTCATTGAGAGCAATGCTATGGCAACGTTTATATATTTTCAGAGCCAAATATAGAAGTGGGACACCAGAAAAATGATACTAAACCCTAAATAGTCTTCTTTCTAACTTGATATGAAGAATTATCTTCTAATGAAATAAGTTTCATTTTGGAAGAAATTAAATAGAGTAGGTTCTGATTATTCATGTGGTCTAATATATGAAAAGTATATTGCTTATTAAAAGTATAGTATTAGACCATTAGTTAATGCTGTGAATGTTAGTGTGAGGAGGACGACAGGAAGAACCAGGTTTCTGTTGGCAGGGCATTATGCCTCTCCCCAGGGATAATGGAGTTCATAACTTCAAATTTACCTGTTGATGGGGGATGGGGGGACTTTGACTGTCCCTGAAGAAATAAAAGCCGTTAAAGAAACAGAATAAGGAGTTGTGCCAGGGAAGGGAGAATATGCAGAGTGAAGGGCAACCCTTAGAGGACAAAAGGAGGAAGAAGATTTAAAGCAGGAAGAAAATCTGGGAAAAGAAGAGGGACCAGATGAGGTGTTGGATGGAAGGACTGATAGCAGAGGCACAGTTAATTAATGGAAGGACAGAGGAAGTGAAATTATTATTTTTGCCTGTGCTAAACCATCACTGATGCACTGAGTTACTTAGATTATATTTTTAAAAAATTATTTGCCTTTGGTTAGTGCCTATTGAGAAACTGCCTGCTGCCAGTTTCAATTGTTACTTCACACGAAGGCAAAGAAAGAAAATTAAATTTAATCTAAGTGATTCAGGGCTACAGCAATGGTCTAGCAGAGTAAAAAAAAATTCCCTATCCCTCTGCAGAGGAGCAGGAGAAGTGTTAAATTTGCCAACATCCTGAAATGGCTTGCATATTAAGCCACTTCACAATGCTGGAAACTGACACTGGAAGGAGCTTTGGCAGGTTAGACAACTACAAGGCTTGATTTCAGTCCATTCCCAGCAATGGCAAGCACTAGGAACAGACTATACTAGAGCACACTAGCCCACAGCAGTTGGTCTGCTCTAGTGATTACTTCTCCATTCTGAAGGAAATCAACCCTGAGTGCTCTCTGGAAGGACAGATCCTGAAGCTGAGGCTCCAATACTTTGGCCATCTCATGAGAAGAGAAGACTCCCTGGAAAAGACGCTGATGTTGGGAAAGTGTGAAGGCAAGAGAAGAAGGGGACGACAGAGGACAAGATGGTTGGACAGTGTCAATGAAGTGACCAACATGAATTTGACCAAACTCCGTGGAAGACAGGAGGGCCTGGTGTGCTCTGGTCCATGGGGTCATGAAGAGTCGGACACAACTTAACGACTAAACAAGAAGAAGTGATTACTTCATGTGGCTGCCAGAAAAAAAGAGCAAACCAACCCACTCCTGCCATGCCAGTCTATCACTCAACAAAGAAGCATCCAGTGTCTTTTTGCAGAAGTATAGCCAGGTTCTATGAACAGAGATCTCCACTTGAATACTGGCACCATGGGTGAGAGCAGGAGATCGTGCAATACTGTGTCAGCCGAGCGTTACATTTTACTAGTATCCAAAAGTATCTTAGACATTGTATGCTAATCTATCACAGGACAATCAAACGTAAACACTTTTCTATCACCACATTTATTTGCCAGAGCAAGGAGAGATTATTGATTATCCTGATGCACCAATAGATAATGTCACTTCTCCTGCTCGAAGAAATACCCCAGAGTGCCAGTCCCTCAGGTTCCCTCACTGCTACAACTGAGAGCACAGTATTTTCTATAACAGCGGCTAATCTGAGAAAGAACCCTCCACAGAGCAAAGTTCAAAATGCCTCTTACCTTTGCTATAGGCATCTTTTTATGTGATGGGCTATTTGCATTTTTCTCAAAGGTCAAATAGATGTGAGATGGATGGGGTTCTAAATCCTGAAGAGGGAGAAATTAAGAGAAAGTATATGTCATCTTTGTACAATATTTAAGCCGTAAATACAAATTAAATCATTTCCAGCAATGCTTTTATTGTAAAAATTAGGGATCCCGTTCACACGCATATATATATATATATATATATATATATATATATATATATATATATATATATATATATATATATATATATATATATATATATATATATATATATATATATATATATATATATATATATATATATAGTCTCTCATATAATAACATTCTTGTAGAACAGAGCAAAATCCATTCATAGCCATAGTTCTAGATGGGATTTTGTGAAGATGATCAAATTTAGAAATTACGTACATGATTCATGAGATCAGTTTTGCAAGAACAGCCTGCAAGAACAGCAGACACTTCTTCTCATCAGTACTCAGAATAAGTGCTTCCATGATAATTCAGGGGTAAGGTAAAGGTAAAGGTTCCCCTTGACAGTCCAGTTGTGTCCAACTCCAGGGCACGGTGCTCATCCCCGTTTCCAAGCCATAGAGCCAGCGTTTGTCCAAAGACAGTTTCCGTGGTTATGTGGCCAGCGCGACTAGACATGGAATGTCGTTATCTTCTCACCAAGGTGGTACCTATTTATCTACTCGCATTTTTACATGCTTTCAAACTGCTAGGTTAGCAGGGGCTGGGACAAGCGATGGGAGCTCACTCCATCATGTGGATTCGATCTTACGACTGCTGGTCTTCTGACCTTGCAGCACAGAGGCTTCTGCAGTTTAACCCACAGCGCCACTACGTCCCTAATTTAGGGGTACTTGTAGGTAAATGTATATGGGATTACTTTCTGAATTATTTACACTCCCCGAAGTTTGGCAGACTAGGTTGCTGTAATGGAAAGTAAACAGAATATACTATTTTATGCCTTAATGTTTGCTACTGTCAACGGGCAATAGTAATACCACCACATGTAGATCGACACTTGCCATGATATCTGCAGACATACTGGAGACTCCGTTAGAACTATTTGCCAGCAAAGACAGTTCTCCAAATACCTGCAGATTTTAAATGATTCATTTATACTGATACAAAGGTGCAACTAACTAGCAGCACAATCCTATACATGTTCATGCAAAAGTAAATGCAACTTTCCAGTAAGCTTCACTTCTTGTAAATTTTTAGGTCAAGGATAATGGTTTAGATAGCAAAGTCAATAACAGATAAATTGTTTTTCTTTCTTTCTTTTCTTTTTCTTTCATTCTTTCATTCATTCATTCATTCTTTCTTTCTTTCTTTCTTTCTTTTTTTTTTGCAGAATCCTGCACAAAACTGCACTTTAGCAAAAGCTGAATTCCTGTGTTTTTCCTTTGTAAGGCAATAACTGCTCCTATGGGTAGATCTCAGATTCCTCCTATTTATCACGATGGAGACCTAGAGACTAAGAGAGAGAAAGCAGAGCTGCTCTTTCCATTCCCAGGAAGAAGAAAAATTAACCAAGAAATAGTATGTTTCCAATAACTTATTTCAATTAGAGCAATTTGTTCCCAAGCTACAGCTGTTCTCTGAGTATAGAGAAGTAGAAACTACTGTAAGTCTGAAAATGACCAGATGCAGAAAGATAAACATCTTGTCACTAAAAATGTATGTCAGAGTTATTGATGGTAAAAAATCTATCTCATGTCCCCCAAATTACAGAGAAGAGGACTTTTCCTTGCAAGTTTATGGCAACTGGGTAGGTTGCCGTGGTCATGGTGGCTGTTCCCTGGCAACAGGAAGATGACAGGATTGTTAGCAAGGAGGACTGACAGGCGGCATTAACAATAGCTCTGGAAATGTTCAGAATCGGAATAGAGCATCAAATCAGCAATACCACGAAAATAAAAGAGCAAGTGGGCATTGTCTCAGTTTCTTACTGTTTATTTCAATCCAAAGTGTGGCCCAGCCTTTCCCTTCCTACTGTATCAAGAGTAGAAGAGGAGGAAGATTGCAAAGCAACAATACATAAAGAGAACCAAGCACAACTGTCAGCAGAGTTTGGACTTGAGGAGCTGGTTTAATAACTTGATGAAGCCTTCATCATGGATACTCATGTCACCCCAGAAGGCAGTGTCCTACTTTACCAAAGTTGTTCCTGTCTTTGAAAGGTTGCCCAGTCCAAGCCCAAATGTAATTTTCTACATAAAATTATAGCAATGATTTCTACATATGCATCTCTATATATACATTAGTATAAACCATATGCTAATCAGTGTTCTTTCTGTTGGCAATGCCTGCGTTCCTATTCACTCTGCACAGAGTGAAGTTTTTCAGACACAGAATTTGTTCCACCTTAAGATCCAGGTGGTACACTGATCTTACTGGAAATTTCCCTTATATCCACACAACATTCCTTTTTATCTTTCTTATATTATTTTTGTCTCCATGAGTTCCTGCATCTTCACCTGCCCCCGAACCCCCATTTACTTCTTGTAACATTTTTGTCCTGGGACAGAATTTAGCACTATGGCACTTCCCATATGCAGTGATAAATATGGTGGGAGCATTCTGGTCTGGTATTTTTGTCAGACTAGCACTACAGCTATGCTACCAGACTGCATGAGTGAAAGAAAAAAGAAGTGAAAGTTGACAAAATCATTCCACAAGCAGGAAGATGCTGAATGACAGAGGAAGAAGAGGTGGAGAAGGAATCAGAGACTAAGGACTCAGTCATGGTTGCCAAAAGAACCCCAGTTATACCGTTTTTGCCATTATTGGATTGTTTCAAAATTTCCTGTGCACACAATGCACATCTAACATTGATTCATTTGCCCTGGCAATTGGTTTATTTCCTCCTCACTGGGACAGTTGCTTTAAAATGTGCTGGTTATGTATTGCATCTTTCCTTATGAGTGAATGTTGCTGTTGATTTATTTCTATTGCAAAATGGTCAGGTTTTTGGGTGCTTGTACCTTTAAAAATATTTTTAAAATTGATATTGACAAATCACTAATAATAGCCACTACAGCTATAAAAACAACATGTATGCATTGCTCAGAAGGAGACAGCCTTCCCTTAGCCAGTTAAAAAATAAATAGTCATATTGGAGACAGTTAAAGCTGCAATTACTCACAGTGTACATAGGGTCAGGAAGTTCTAAGTGGCTCGAAGCATGTTGAGTCACTGGATTCTGATCTGGGCACTTCTTGACACGGCTTTTCCAAGGCCACACCATCTTTTCATGAGAATTGAATAAATGGGAGGAAATAGCTCCAAATTAGAACAATGTTCACAAGACCCATTTTCCTCTACTTTAATTCCTTCCCTCCTAAGTTGTTCCACATATTTCAGTGGGATAAGAGGCGATTTTTCAGATCTATGTGTACTGTGTGTCTTACAGAAAGCATCAATGAAGGCATTCCAGTGTTCTATTATCCATTCCACTCATCACAAATGTGAGTGACAGCCATGTCCAGGAGGTCAATAATGCTTATGGGGCTGGCACTGTCTATATCTTTACTTTTATATCAATATATTTATTTATTGAAAATATTTTACTCCACCTTTCTCCTTAAAAGGACCCAAGGTGGATTACAACAATTAAAAACAATGTTTAAAAGCTAAAAATTCTGAGTATACAAATATTTTAAAAGAATCAAACAAGTATATTAAAAATCGTCAATAAAATAATAGTAAAAACACATTTAAAAAAACACAGAGCTACAACCCATAAAAAAACACTTCTCAGGCTGCCAGTCACTAAGAAAAAGCCTACCTGAAAAGAAAAGTCACTAAGGAAAAGCCTATCTGAAGAGAAAGGTTCAACCTCCCCATGTGATCATTTATGTTTAATAGATATGATAAGCCTGCCATGTCCACTCTCTCAGAGAAACAGTGTTCTCTTCCAGAGAACAGTGACCTATAGACATTGTCCTGGATCTCCCACCCACAGAAAAAGGAGAATGTGAACACTTACAATCTCAGCAAAGAACACAAAAATCATGTATTTCTTATCACTGCTCAAACAACAACAAACACCTAATCAGAATAGATTCTAAGTACAGTAGAATGGCAAGCTTAAATAACTGACTCAGAATGTTATAAATGGATTCCTGATAACAAGCATAATTGCCTTGACATAGATGGAAACGCATCTGCAAAGATGGTGCTTGTTGTGACATACAGACCTCATGCAAGCACTAACCTGCTCATGTGAAGGGCTAAAAGCATGAGACTTAAGCAAACATGCAAGATACATGTATGCTTACATACAGTGAAACATCCACACAAACCTAGGATGTAAGCTATATATTTGTGCATTAAGCCCAAGATCTGCAGAGGGTTTTGTGATAATGCTAGCCTGGATGCAATTATGGAGCTCTCATAATTGGGAACTCTTAAACACACAGCCCCAAACAAGCAGCATAACTATGTTCAGCTTAACATGGTTAAAAACACATCAACAAAATGTTAAAATGCAATACAGCACTCAATATAGAAATGTTCATGATGCTACTATTTTCATGGAAATGTTCAGGAGCAGTGGTTTAATGTACACCCACATCCCTACCCTACATGTGGTTCAGGTAAACATCATCTAAAAAGAAAGCTTTCCCTCCGTCCCCCTTCAAAAAAATTATTTGGATCCAGGATCTGTCTCCTGTGGATATAAAGATTCCAATTGTGGAAAACACCATACGCACATACGGTTCATCCCTTATGCAGGCTCACCCAGCCCTCTTTGTAGCTTTTTCAAGGAACTGGAGTTGTTTCCATGGGGAAAAGAGGAAAAGGAAATCCATTTCTTCTCAGTCTAGTTGCATGTGCCTACATCTGGGTCCAGCCCTATTAACTTCATTTACATGCAAATTTATGCAAAATGTCTTTATCAGTTCATTGACTTAATTGATTATTTTAATCAACTAAAATTAGTGAGATCCATCAACAAAGATTATGATGGCTTTCATCCTAACTGATGGGACAAATTGAAACATTCAGCACCAAACACAAGGTGAATGTTTATTCTGCAAACTTTTTGCATCTACTAGCATGCACAGCATGGAGTAAAGAAAGCAAAGAAAGAAAATATTTTTTTTAACTTGCCTTTCTCTTCCAGAGCAGCAAGATTGTTCCCACAATGGTCAAAATAGCTAAAATAATGATAATGGTGATGAGAATCATCTGTAAAGTATCAGATGGTTCTATGTATCCTCTGTCTGAAAGAAAAGGAACAAGAAGAAAGTCAAATATCCAAATCTCAAGCAGAGTTTGGCTGCGGTCTCACTAGCAAACTTTTTCTTAGTTACTCTTCATGAATTTTGATCTTTTGTTTTTGGGTTCAGATGACACATGGGCCATTATTGATTCTTTTGTTCTTCCTCCATGTTATCTCCATATAAAATCTAGTCCGCTGGAAGGCTACTACTCTATTTGTTTCACATTTCATCATGCAGTAAAACCGACATTTCATTGAGTGTGTACTACTATATAAGTTCATTTCCTTTACATCTGACATGCGGTCCCACCTCCCATATCTGCTGTTGTTTGACTCCCTTAATTTCAAAAATTAAATTTTCAAATGGGGATGTCAGCAGGTTGGTATGTTTATGTCAAATATGGCTTGAAGTACTTAAGGAGGGCTTTTTTTAGCCTGCCACCCACAGCATGCTTCTAGAAGGTGGTGCTAAGAAGGCAATGCGCTTTTGAGATATTCTCACAGCATGGGCAATTTACCGACACACTAATGTATCCACACATTTTTTTTAAAAAGGGGGAAGAGGGGCAGAGAAATGCACAGAAAATGAAGGGGAATATGTCTCACTTGAGGGGTGTAGATAAATGTACTGCATCTAATTTACCCTTAAAAGGCAGAACAGTTAAAAAAACACATGAACCACTATTACAGATATATGCCACGTGACCACAGAAAGCAGAAGACATGAGAAAAAGGGGGGATTTCTTTTGTGTGAGTGCAGCCTTTGACAGCTAATGTTAGTTCTTTAAAAGTCTATAGCATTAACATTAATAAATGTGTTAGATGTAATGACAAGAAAATTCACAGGGAATCTAATAGGTACAACCATTTAGATTGATAGTGTTATTTAGGAGTAGGAGTAGTAGAAATCATTATCATAATCTAAGTTCAATAAATTTGAGAAGTCCTAGAACTGAGAGACCTCTAAAAACAGCAATACCCCCAAACTGATGAGTACTTCCGCTCATTTAATCCACCCACAATGTGAAAGATGTGGTTCTCTTTTTGTTGTCAAGATTTCTGCTCCCATCAGCTCTAGCTTACATAGCCAGTGCTAGAGGTTTATGAGAGCTGTAGTATAATAATAATATCTTATAAACTATGTTCCCCATCCCTGCTCTGTAGTGTCCCTCAAGCGCAGTCCAGTGGAAACATTAATGACTTCCTAGGTACTTCGACCTTCCCCCTCCAACTTATTTTTCCAGAAATTGCTGTCAAGAGGCATATGGCCTCTGATGAGGAGAGTAACATGGAGCAATTATGAATAGTCAGCACTGATAGTCTTTGTTAGGAAACTACGAGGTTTGTAATAAGAGAAATTGACATATTGGCCTGGATGTGTAAAGGAAGTTGTTAATCAACCATATTGTACAGCTGTGCATAAAGCTAAGTCATGCTGACTAAGCAGAAGGCTGATGTAATTAATACGAGATCAGCTGAGATGAGTTAATGTTACCTAATTGGTCATATATACTATATAATGTACAGAAGAACACACATGTTGTGTGGAAAGTGTGCACACTCCTTCACGCATGCATGCAAGCACAAGGGGGTGCCCTGCCTTTCTCAGCTGGTGTGTGGGGTTAAAAAGGCTGGGGACTCCTGTTTATGCAGTTGAGTTGCCAAATTTCTGATTTGGGTTATCTGATACCAATTAGTTGCTATATACCTAGTTTTCTCCTGGAGCTGTCCGATTGTAATAGGTTTTCCTTGTATAAACAAGTCTCTCATTCTATACATTCCTCTCTCTTTCCATTGTTTAAATTTTGCATATTTATCTTGAAATTTAAATTTAGGGTGTTCTAATATAGGACATAATGGAGATATAGGGGGGAGCGAAGATTATCATATATTTCCTCCATATCCAGAGTAATTCTTTAGTAAAAGGATTCCGTATTTGTTTCTCATTTTTCAAGATTCTTTCTTTATATAAATATATGTCCAATGACCTTCCTTGTTCTTATTTCTCCATTCTTGCCCATTCAGGAGTCTCGCAATCTTGTATAAGTTTGATTATTTGAGCCATTTGAAAAGCTTCATAATATTTTAGTAAATATGGTATCGCTAGCCCTCCATTTCTACTTGGGCCATACTTAATTGTGTTTATAAATCTCGGGGATTTACTTTTCCCTGCAATAAATATTTTCCAAAATGTTTTGCCATTGTTTTATATTTCTAGTTTCCAATTGTAGAGGAATATTTTGAAATAGAAATAGAAGTTTTGGTAGGATATGAGCTTTTAATATTGCAATTCTTCCCAAAAATGTTAGATTTAATATTTTCCATTTTTTTTCCTTTATAGAACTAAATACTTTTTTATCGTTCCTATAGACTAGTTACCTTATATTTTTGTTATCCAAATCCCCAAATATTTGAAACTTGAATAACATAGGTCTAAACCTGTTCTTTTCTTGATTTCTTTTTCTTCTAGGATAGGAATATTTATGCATAGCAATTTAGATTTATCATAATTAATTTTTAATCCTGTACAACATTTGAATTCTTCCAGTATTTGTTTCAATGTTTCTATACTTTCCATTGAAGATTCTAGGAATAAAAGTATATCATCAGCATATAAATTAATTTTATGCTGTTTATTTCTAACCATTATTCCACTAATATTAATATTTTTTTCTAATAAGTGCCACAAGTGGTTCTATGGCCAGTGCAAATATTAATGGAGACAATGGGTCTCCTTGTCTTGTTCCTCTATATAATTCAAGTTTTTCAGATTCAGTTCTGTTTATTATTATTGAATCCTTGCCTCTTCATATAGCTTTATTAGAACGTGGATAAATGTTCCACCCATATTCATTTTTTCTAATAATTTGAACATAAACTGCCATTCCATGTGGTCAAAAGCTTTGAGGGCATTTAATGAGAATATTGCTGCCTTCGGGTTTTTTCCTGATGCAACACATATAATATTTAATATCTTATGAATCACATCCGACATTTGTCTCCCTGGCATAAATCCGTATTGGTCTCCGTGAATATAATTTGTAATTAAGCTATTTACTCTTTGTGCAATGACAGATGAGAATATTTTGGATTCTGCTTCAAAACAGTAGTTTAAGACCAAACTGTCATCAGAGAGACCTTAAGAATATGTTTTTAAGTGTTTATTTCATTAAATGCCAGAAGATCCTCTTCTATTAAGTATTGCAGCTAATCTGACTTTTCAAGATTATGATCACTTTTCATTGATCGGGTTCTGGAGTGCTAGCTTCTGATGTTTCTTCCTAGTCTTCTTTCTCATCTGGTTAAATTGTGCCTGTCTTGTCCTTACTGATTTTTCAACCACTATTTCCAAATGTACCACACATTGCCAGCAATTCCAGTTAGTTGCCAATTTCTGATCCTCCTTACCAAACTCCTCACTAAATAACATATCTTAGATTTTCACAAGATTTTATTTTACCGGTCATGTGACTACCGGTAGTTCTTCAGCAGATGCAAATCTAAAGAAAATCATGTTGAATTTCATTGAAATAAATAAGCTACATTAGCTGTTATTAATTCATGTCTCATATTCCAATATTTCAATAGTGTAGGTTTAGATTTGTGCTTTGACTTAATTGGATTTCGTTGGGCAAAATGTTGAGTGCTCACCACTTCCTGATGTAACTGGTGCCTTTGTTATACTGCTCTAACAGTTAAGTTTTTTTTTCCTGATATTCAGCCTAAATCTGGCTTCCTGTAGCTTGAGCCCATTGTTACATGCCCACCTTTCTTTTTCCACTGACAAAGAATTTATTTCTCAAGCCTCAATAACTCATTTGACCAGAGATGATAATGGGACAGAAAATTTAGCCCTAAGAAATTTATTATGATATAAGCATTTATGGACTGGAGTCACTGATGAATTATGTCTCATTCTCTGAATTGAAGCGATTGCTTGTGTTCGTACAGTTTTCTTATTTTGCCACTTCCTAATTTTTCTGATTGTCACTTTGATTCTTACATTGTCTTTCTTTTATATATCATGCAACCAGGCTGTCCAGAAAGTTTATCACTACGCAACCCATCTGCTGAAAATATGCATGAATTGAAAAATAAATGAAACAATATTGTCTGGAAAAACCTATGTCATAATAAATGTGTTAGTTGAGGGTGCTTCAAGACTCTTTGTTGTAATTAGACACTATCTTTTTTAAATAAAAATATAATCTGTGCTCTTATAAAAGATACAAAAGCTCTAAATCCATTAATGAAAGACCTATCAGTCTAACTGTCATTCAACTTACCTCTAAAAAGTATAAATGTCCCATTTCCCCTTACTGTTGATGATTTCCATTTGACTTCACAGTAATAGGTGCCAGTAACAGAAGTATGGTCAATAGGTTCAATGCGAAGTCTGTAATTCTTTGTCCATGTTCTATTCACATTACACCCAGAAGGAATTTGTTGAGTATATAATTTGTGTTGTACAGTGATTTTGTTGCCTTCTTGGTCAATCCGATAATAATAAATTTCGAAGTCTGCATATTCAGGTTTACAAGCCATGGTAGCCGTGCAGTTTGTAATAATGGGTTCATTGCCAAAACCAATCCGGATTAAAGATTCGTCTTGTACATTAAGAGACCCTGCTAGATTTAAAAAATGTAATTATTAATTGCATTCTTTTGTTTTGTTTTTATAATAGTACCTAAAATCGACAAAAACAGAACATTAAATGGGTGCTTTTATCTCTACCTCATAAAAAATTGGCCTGGATCTAGGAGCAGAGCAAATATTACAACATGTAAATTCATGAAGTATGAACAAGGTGGCAACAAACTGAGTAATTTATATAGTAAAATAGTATCATTAACCTAGCCACCTGTCACTTTTCTTCTTACAGGCCAGAGTAGGGTATGGAAACACAGCTTCTATTTGTGCATTTACTGTACTTCTGACAGTGAGTAGAAAGTTAAGAGTGAAACAAAGCCTACTAACCTGAAAATAGATAATGGCAAGGTTTATTTGTGGATTAATATATGCATAAAAAGACATCATTACCATGAAATGTTCAGCTTAACCGTCACTATTGTACATACTATTTGCTTGTGCAAAGGGGCTAAAGTGTTGTTCTCATGTGGAAATGATACATGCTGAGGAAAAGTGTGAATCAGCTTATTCTGTTGTCTTAATTCAGATACAGTACCACAAATTCAGTTGGATGTGTACTGATCACAAATCAGTCTGGAGCATGCCCAGTGAGATACAGCAGTACAAAGAGATAATTAAACAGACAATGATCTTTACTGTCATTGACAGAGATTGTGCTGAATCACATGGGCTACTGCCTGAATTGAAATGGCAGATCTGCAGAGCTTTGAAATGTTCGCTGGAGGATTCAGTTTTCCAAAAAGTAACATTTCCAAGCTCTGCATATTTCAAACATTATGCAGAATCTGTTAGCAAATTACCATGCAAAATTATCCTCTGCGCAGCCACTGGCTTCCTTCTTCCTTCCCCCAACACTCTTCTGAAATTCTGGCTATGTGGAAAGCAATGGGCGGAAGTGGTGCAATAACTTAGCTTGCAGGAATATATTTATTACAGTCTGATGACAGAAAGGCAATGGGGATGAGAAGAGTATCTCAGACTGGCTGTTTGGTGCAGCCTGTCATCTATTCTTATCTCACATACAAGATGCACTAAGCAGGTTGACGCTCAGCATGTGTATTTCCCAGTGTTTCATGAGGCTGTGTGATAATGAGATGTGAGTCCCAGAGGCTGACTTCCTGTATATTTGCATAGAATTATAGATTTATACTGTGACCCTATGCACCCTATCTCAGATGACGTGTCCTATGAGACATGCATAGGATTGAAGCCTTAAGTGTATAGGTATTGTACAGGACTGAACCCTTATATATAGAACTGAAAACTCATGAGGAACTGTTTCCCACCTCTACTCCCATCTGAAATGCTTAAGGTTCCCTTTCTTTGTTTGTTTTTAAGTAAGTAAATAAATAAATAAGTAAATAATATTTTACCCCACCTTTTTCCTGAAAAGGACCCAAGGCAATTTACTGTAAGGTTTCAGTCCTATACATGCACCAGGCACCTTTCCCCACTTCTAGCAATAAAAATACAATAAAGTTGAACACCTAATTGTTTTGTGCCTTTCCATGATACTCTGCATCTGCTGTCTGAAGCGACTGCTTTATTCTGCTAGTCTTCACTTTCCCCAATGCGGTAGATTCCAGATAGTTTGGATTACAAATCCCCTCAAACCAAGCTAACATGGTCTATAGGGTGACGGGAGTTTTAAGGTACCAAGCTGACAAAGGATAATGCATGCATGCACAAAAAGCACTATAGAAATACTGGATATTGTTTATGGCTAGGAAAGGTTCTTCAGGTTTTAAGGTGGCAAGGGGAAGGGGGGAGAGAAGGCCAGTCCCAAGATTCCACACTGGCAGGCATCCTAATAATTTTGTCATAGTTAGCAGTTTAAAAAATTAGCACAGATTAGGAGGTTTGGCAGGTGGAAGACAGATGACTAAAAACAAGAGAAACACATACATATACATTAAGGGCCAGAAAGTTATCAACTGTTGAATTAAGAGACTAGTTAAAATACATTTACAACTTGAGAGAATGGAAGAATAGACAGAGAAAAGAGAATAACACTTTTTTCCTTTTTACCTTTGCATTGAAAAGTCCAGAGAAGCGAGATAAAGAAATACAGACCAAAGGCCATGGTAGTGCCTGAACAGAGATTTTTGGTGAAGAGCCTTCGGGTTTTAAGAAAAAGGGTTCTTCTTAAGAAATGGCTTCTCTCTCTCTCTTCCTGTTTCTTGAGGGAGGAGGGACAACTTTAGGAGGAACAGACAATATAGCAGTTTGTTCCCTCTTCACGCATTTCTACTTCTTGAGCCATTTCTACTGAAGGGGAGGGGGAAGAGACCTACATAGGGCATCAAATAAGATGCCTTCTTTTAGAAAAATTCCCTCCATGGTTTCCTTGGTCTTCATAGTTTTATCAGCTGGAACTTTTAGATGGTTCAGTGGCCTTAGCATTGCTATCTGATGGTTGGAAGACAAAGAGGGTGTCCACATTTATGTATAGATATGGATTATTGATGGCTTGGTTTGGATCAGGAAAAAAATAACTTGTCTGTTGTGTTTCTACTTAGATCAAGCCATCCTTCCCCTTTAAGGGGAATGTTGTACATCATTCTGGCCCAGTGGTACGGCATGCATTCTTTGTTTTGTTGCTCAGCCTGTTTTGATTGGAGATAGCAGCCTCCAGCAGCCTCAGCTTCCAACTGCTATCATGCTATTCACTACTAAAAATCTCCCCCAGCTGGTGACATCCTCAACTTCCTGCAGGCGGAACTATTCTAAGGGGAATTCAGCTATTGGCCAACTGTAAGGTGGAGAGTCACTTTGGCAGTGTCCAGAAGGATGTACTGTCCGTCTCTCAAGTCATGAAAGAAGCAGAAAAGACAGGAGTCATTGAAAGTGGGTTGCAACAGCTGGAAATAAAAGAAGAGGGTGATAATCAGGCAGGAAAGGCGGAGAATAAAAAGGGGAAAGAGGAAGAGAGAGAAAGGCAGAAATGTATTGGGGAAAAGAGGAAAGAGAGGAGAGAAGAAAAGAGCTAGTGGAATTGATTCAGGAGGATCCCTGGACGGAAGAGTGGGTGGAATTTTGAGTTCCTCGTGAGTACGCAGAGAGAGAATGGAAAAGACAGATCTACAGAAAGCCACCTTATTGGGACTTAACTGAGGAGAAGAAACAGAAGAAGGAATGTAGAGCTTGAATAAAAAGAGAGGAACAAAGAAGGGAACAACAGAGACGTATAGTGAACCCTGGGAGATCCCATGGGCCCAGCCCTTTCAGACCCCGGAGGAGACAGAACCCGGGCTTGCCAAGGAAGGAGCCTCAAGGGGGCTCAGCTTACCCTCCTCAGGGTTGAAGCCAATGGATAACACACCGAAAATGTCGGGCATCAAACCAAAGTGGGCCCAAGAAGTTACCAGTTTTTCACCATTGTCTTATCATGGAGAGCTACCCAGTTTTAACAAGGTTAAGACTTATGATTTGATGTTGAATTTTGAAACAGATAAGCCAATTACAAATGATACTGATAACATGTTGGACAATAAACCAGTTTTATTTGAAGGCTCTGGTCTATTGGCTACTTCTTTCAACAAACACACAGAAAGGGAAGTAAGAGACCAGCAAATAGATAACACTGCCCTGTACACTAAAAGTGCAATAAAAATGCTAGATTAATTATTATGGCATCTCAGAAATGCATCTCCCTGCTGATGGTGTTAATGAAAAAGATGTATGAAGTCGCTGCATTGTGTGTGTTATGTGCCAGCAAATCACATCTGAATTACATTTATTGTATGCTGTCAAGTCAATTTTAACTAATAGTGACATTTTGGGGGTTTTTCTAGATAAAGTGGTTTAACATTCCCTTCTTCTGGGAGTTCCCTACGACTGTGCACTTAGCCCAAAGTTGCTTAGGCTAGCTTTTCTGAAATACACCGTGGGGAATGGAATTCCCAGCCTCTGACTCTGTAGCCTAACTCTAAAATAAATTAGATATTTCAGTGGTGATTTTATTAGTGCCACCACCATCTAACTGAGTTTCTATGGTCAAGCAGGGAATCCAACCCAGGTCTCTTGCCCATCATTCTATCCATTTCAGGACATTTAATATCAATTGCTGCACTATATGAAAGTTAAAAGGTGTTGTTCAGAATAAATACTATTAAAATAGGATGATCAGTATTTGTTTTGTACACCTTCTGCAGGCAAATAACAGTATTTAATTAAAAGATTAAAAACAACCAATTTAATAATTGGGGGCAGTGCGGTGCTGGAACCCTAAAAACAGGTTTGGGAGGATTGAGCATCTTGGCTGGAAACTTGAACAAACAATCCAGAGTGCAACATGTTGTTGCAGGTCCCACCTGTAAAACCACATTAATAAAAGGCTGCACTAGATCACTTTGTCCACTCCCGCTGATGAGGAAGTACCTTTGGCAGGTTTGGGGGCCAATTTTCTGCTCCCCAGGACTTTCTAAGAGGTACAAAAATGCAAAACAAAAATAAAGAAACATGTAATCAGAATGGCTGGACATCACTTCACAGTTTTGAAAAACATATTATTTTGGGGTGCTATATAGTGCAGAAAACTAACAGATTAGCTCAGTGGGTTGGAACACGTGGCTGTAGAGCCAAGGGCCAGGAATCCAGATTCCACTGTGCCTCCCAGGAGAGAGGCCAGCCGAGATAATCTGGGGTTAAATGTGCAGCCAGGAGCAATCTGCATACTCCTAGAGCACCAGCAGAAACAGCTCATATTAACATTTTTGTCTTCTTTATTTTTTTAATTTTTCTTTAGTTTTGGCCTGATGTACCAGCACAGACTACCGTAACTTGGCTACCTGTTCTAAAACTACAACCATGGATGGCATATAATTATTATTGCACAATGTTAGGAAGTCTTGGAGTCTATTTAAATGTGATTTGTCACTCCTTGAAGTTTCCAGGTGCTAGAATCACTTGATTTGGTGTGCCATGGTGTGGTGCTAGAAAATGAGGAGATGAGAGGAAGGCTGTACTTTGCTTACCTGTGTTCTAGATGTTCCTGGGACTCCACCGTACATCTAGTCTTCAGGGATACTTGTGATCCAACTTGATAGCACATCATCATCGTCATCCAACTGATTAAAGGACCATTTATGGTTTGGGGGGGGCAGTTAGTTACTGCAATTGACCTGTGGAATTTGGTGCAATCTGGTTGATGCTTAAAAGATCCTTATCTTCAGTGGAATCTATTTTAACTCTTGGTACCCATCTATGAAGACAAAACAAATAACTATTTTGCATATCAATGAATCATCCCCAAAAGACTGCATGCCCTAGCCCTGGACCAGAAAGGTGCGGGCCAGCTCTTGGGGGGGGGGAATCGAGCATTTTAAGTAGAAATACAAGTGAACGAAGTCCCCCCCTTGTGCCAAATAGTGGCAGAAAGAAACAGGCCGGCTCTTAAAGGGGAAGAATTGATCATTTTAAGCAGAAACATAAGAGGATGAAGTCTTTTTTCCATGCCAAGCAGTGCTATCAGAGACCTATATATCGTAAGTATATGCCAGTACAGACAGGCTCTCTCTGTGACATTAGAAAATGGATAGACCACGTATTTCAAAGAAGCCTGAGAAATACACTTTGCTCTCACAAGGTGGTGCTATATAACCATCTTCAATTTCTTTCTTTAGTATTGTATATTCCTTTGAGGCTCATAAAGTGTGATTATTAAAAAGACACCTGGCTTGGAAATTCCAGTCATTTATCTATTCCATTGTAAAACAGCTAAGTATCTGTTAATGCTGACTGAGTACTGTATTTTCCACTCTCCACCCTTTCTTCCATAAGTTCTTTACAGTGAGTCAACAGTCAACTTCTGGCAATCAGGCTATACACAGTACTTTTCAAGAAGCCACATACCTCTGGCTAAGGCCTCACATCACTCTGTACCTAGATGAGGCAAAATATTTCCTTTCCTAGACATTTGAAAATGAAGTCTACCAATGACCCAGCCATCTGTGAATTCCCAGATGTTGTATACATAAGTAAAATGCACCATGTGTTTTCCTACATCTTTTTTTGATATCAAGAGAGGGACAATTTGGATCAAGACAATTAGAGAAGCAAACACTTAGCATCCTGCTCTATCCACAGCCCCTGTCCCTCTAATGAAACAGGTTGTTCCATTGTTAGTACTGTTGCTTCAGTCTTGTAGGACAGTCTTGGGATTAATCACATGATCACAGTCCACATGAAACAGGCTGGGAGAGAAAACACACATTTCAGTCAAGCTCTGTTTACTACTTCCCTACTGAAAATCAGGCTCACCTGCTACACTACTGTGTTCCAACATTAGTAGCAGGCTCTGGTTTTAAGGGGAAGCCTGACAGACTGGGATCCCACAGGAATGCCTTTTGTTTAACACTTTTTACTCTCCAAGCCTAACTCCCCTCATACAGAAAAGAAGGGAAGTTTACAAGCAGAATAAAATGCATGCAGTTGCCCCAAGAAAATTTTTTAAAAAGTGCAGTATATCCCTGTCCCATAAGAGATACTGTTCTGTTCAGGGCTTCCGTCAACTTGGTACAGAATTTTTGTCATGCTCTCCGTGGCTTGGTTGGAGAAAAGATTTCAGGAGGTAGCTTCCATTTCAAATGAGAATTATTACTTATGCCTTCAACTTTCCATGTATATGCTGTCAAGTAGCATCTAAATTATAGACCCTTAAGATTTTCAATACTATAAGTTGTTTGAAGATTGATTTCACCAGTCCACTCTTCCCATACATCCCAGTGAACTTCCATAGTCTGAGGAGAGATTCAAATTCAAGTCTCCTGAGCCTTAGGTCCATCACTTTGTCCAATACACTGTATATAATTTCCATAGGGCATGGAAGATTAGAGAATGGTATTGAAATCAGTTCTTTTAATGTGCAACAACTGTTTAATTTCTTAACATAGGTAAGAGGCACATCCAAGTATGCATAAACCCTTATCCCTGGTTTTGGGGCAGGGTCATTTCATTTCCAATTGATAGAAAAATTAAATAGTCAAATGCATATTATAAAAAAAATAGTATGTATTTAGAGAATGGATAGAAACAGATATAATTCACACCTCAACGTTAACATATTTTTAGGTTTTGTATATCAACCTCAATTAAATCACCATTATGAATGAAGTATGACAAGCAACACTCTCCTGTGTGTAGCCACTGAAGTCTTCCCTAAGAATACAAAAGTTGCCCATTGTCAACACAGGATTATTTGTTGAAGGAATATGTTTTGGTGCTGCCCTAATCTTTTGGGTCTACTACAGTTATCAGCTTCAATGGATATGAAAAGAGTGATGCAAGATGAGACCAAAGACCCAACCAGTCCTCCATTTTCTTCCTCCTGACTTGCTTGCTATCCGTAGAAAGGCCATAACAAGATGCGAGCGAAACAGTTTCTTTAGTTTTTCAGAATCCAGTTGTCTCACAGTTTACATTAAGCTATTTATTTTTAATATAAATGTTTGTTTGTCTTTTTTAAAAGACAAACAAAACAATTGGCAAAAAACCAAGGGAAATGTGATTGTATTTCTGTACAGATATGACAAGATATAGTTTCAGTTTTAAGAAAGTTTCATTTTGTCTTAAAAAAATTATAATACATTAAGAGTGCAAGTCCACACAAATTTACTCTCAGGGAAGACTGTATAGCACTGCAACCAAAAAAACAATGATTTTGGAGGGGCATGTTGACGTACATGTAACATTCTGTGCAGCCCAAAAATATTGGAAACTCCATCCCAGTCTGATCCAAGCAAATCTCCTGAATCTTGAAGACACAATACTACTCAATTAAAGTAGCCATAAAAATGTCATTTTTTCATCAATTTTTAAAAAAACAAATGCACCTTCATAAGGCATAGTAGAAAAATCAAGATTTAACAATTAGGGGGAAATATTCAATGAGACCATTGCACTGGGTTAATAAATCTTTTAAATTTTTTTGCTTTATTCATGCTTTTATTTGAGAAATGATAAAGATTTGTAGTTACCTGGCTCAAGGAAGGAATGCATTTAAACATTTTTGCAAGTAATCTTTGTCATCAAGATAGCTTAGAATAATTTCCATAAGATTTAGCAAGTCTGAAATAATGTAAAAACATTGTCTTCCCTTTTATTCTGATTCTACACCACCAATATTTTTTTACTCCCAATATGAGTGCCTCTAGGAACACAGAATACATTCTTTTAACGCATACCATAAAGTATAAAATTCGTGGCCACAGAAACTGTCTGCAGACAAACGCTGGCTATATGGCTTAAAGATGGGGATGAGCACCGCGCCCTAGAGTCGGATACAACTAGACTAAATGTCAAGGGGAACCTTTACCTTTAACTTTAAGATATGAAATAATTCAGAAAAGAGGCAGTCTACCTCCCACCACATATGGTACAGATTATTTGTGCAATGTCACTAGAAGTCATCCATTTTTCCCACTTTAGCAATATTGCCAAACACAATACTATTGATTGTTGGCACTGGAAATATTTTCTGTATATAAATAAAGATGCGAGTTCGGAGCATGTTATGAAGCTGCTGGAATATGCAAAAAGAAGTCTTCCTCTACCTACCCTGATACAACAAACATATTACAGTACATTAACTATGCAAATAAAAACATGTTTACTCCTAGGGAAGTCTATACAGCATCGTAATCAAAAGCAATGATACTGATACTACAGACATATTTTCCTGTTACTGATACTATAGAAATGTTTCTTTTCAGATTAGAGAACTAACAGTTCCAAGTTTTGAGGGGGGAGGAGATAATGAAGGAAGATGTATGAAAAAGGTTAGAGATACTGCTGAACTCCATCTAAAGACTGTTTAAATATACAGTTTATGGCTACAAAATCAAGCCACTGTTTTCCTTTCTTCCCTATCCCATGTTTAGCGTAATACCCACCAGGATACGCTGAACGACTCTAAAGGTTGCTCCATATAATATGACATTTTGGTTGCTCCTAGTAAAAGTATTATATGATTGTGGATGATTAACTTGATAAACATGCCCTACTTCTATGATATGAACTGGCAATATTGGTACAGGCAGATGGTATTTCAACTTCCAACAAAGAAGATACAAGAATGTGTTGAACTTTTATAACTTTTTCATCTGTCCATTATGAAGGTATGAACGGCATTATGCAGTTATCAAATGCTGACATTAAACGCCTTTGTGGTTATCATAAAGACACACACCCCCAGTCTAGGCATCATAATCCTCTGATATACATTTACAAGACTTCCTTTGGTTACAAAAATCAGCGTTTAATTTCAAAATTCTGTTTTTGAGGTAATTTACTCCAAGGGCCATTACATCATAAGTGACTTGATAGCACATAACACCATCACCTTCTATTTGAGCATCTGTCCCTGACACAGAGTGTGAAAGTATTTCAGCAGCACAGACTCACTGGCAAGTCTCACCTTAGACTACTCCCATGGCACCCAGAATATTGAACTATGCTCTTGTTATTGTCAGCATTGGCTGAAATCACAGTTGAAACAACTTGTCAAGGTAGAGAAATTACTTTTAGGCCAGGGACATCCAGCTCTATCCCAAAAAGACATTTCCCAAAGACAGACAATAAAAAAATCTAAGAAAACAATTGAAAACATGAAATATATTTGTTTAGTGTATTGGCATAGCTGACATTTATGTACTTTTGTCTGCCACACATGTGTTATTGTTCCTCTGTTGCCAACAAAGAGGTAGGTTCCAAGGACTGCTCTAGCCGATCCTATTAGAATCATATAAGGTTTGATGGCAGAGTTCCTGCAGCGTGGGTACAATCCTGCACTCCCTGCAGAGGGGCTTAGAAAATATCAAGCATACTTTTCCCATTTCATCACAGTAGAGAGGGTTGGTCTTACTGCCTGCCACTACTAAGTCAATCAGCCTTACGACACAGTCAGAAAACCAGTCTTTCAGCCAAAAGTATCCCTTCCGGAACAAGATCCGGAGGCTGACAGGTCCGGATGGCATACGAACACTGAGACTGAAAAGACAACTCCCTTGGGAGCTGTCTCGCAGGAGATAGGTCCCCACTGGCTGTTTCTGTAACCGAGCATGTGCCTCTTGTACAGACAAGGGCCCCCAGTAAAAAGCCCTGCCCTGCAGCAGGCAGAGTGAGCGCTCCACAACCTCCCATTCATCATCACAAAATGTACGGTAGTGAGATTGCCTTCTGCCAGGCGTCAGGGAACAAGGAGAGAGGTGCCGTTGCTTCTGCTGAGGGGCAAAGTTGTTGACTTTGTTCATCTGTCTTTCCCCCTTTGTTCAAATCTCAGAGAAGCCCCCATGGATCACTGGAAGATGGTCTCTTCAAGCCATTGCTACCTTTGTCTTCAGCCCTGAGAAAATAATATAAATAACAGGGTTATGTTCTGGAACGCATGATTAAAAAATGAGCAAAGAGACGTGGAAGTTAGAAGCAGCAGTTTTAAATATAACTGTAAAAAGTTACAAAGCTGAGGAACACTGTTAGAGCATTTCTTTCCACATCCAAGGGCCCATGTATGTTTTAGAACATCTTTCCCTAATCTAATGTTCTCTCTATGTTTTCCACTAGAACTCCCATCACTCTCAACCACTTTCCATGCCGATTGGGCCTTCGGGAAGTTGTAATCCAGATTCTCAACAGGGGTAACAGGCTGAGGAAAGCAGCTCCAGAATACGAAGAAACTCAAGTCTGATTTTTTTGCAGGGAGTAAAAGTTTCATTTTCCATAAAACAGATGATTAACATCAACATACTACTGGGGACTCCCTTTTATTTCAAGTAGCTTTCAGCATTTCTTCCAACAAACAGTTGGGACAAATTGAATTTCAAAACATGACACTAACTGGGTTATGTGTGTCATAGTTACTTATGTGCCCGGAGTTTCCAAAAGCCGTCACAAGCAACATTCACACAGAACTGTCCTAATGGTAAGAAAGGCACAGAGTATGGTGTATAAACTGCCACAGTCCCTTGTCTATTTTCTGTTTTGATTATTTTCCCTGCACCAATCTCATCCTCTTCTCTTCTCTTCTCTTGGTCTAGGTACCAAGAGCTTATTTCTTCTCTGAAGCTTTCATAATACTAGTCAGCTGAACTACATAACATTGTTACATCCTTTAGTTCATATTACTAATGCACTTGAACACACACACAAACACACAGAGACAGAGAGAGAGAGAGAGAGAGAGACATAAAGCTATAACTTGAGCTAAGTACTAGCTTTCAGCTCTGAAAGACAGAGGCATAATAAAACATACTCTCCAAACACCAAGTTCACAAACAACTTGCCATCTTCCAATATGTTCTACTATTTACTCACTCTTTTGAACAATAACAGACCCAACTCTTGCAAGTAGAGGCAATTGCTTCTCCTTAGCTTAGAAGGGGTGTTCTCCCTTCTTTCCCCCCTCTTCACACACTGGTCCATTTCACACCTTTCCCTCAGGCATACCAGAATAAATGAGAGTAGGCAGATGTCATACGTTAGGAATGTAATGCAATACATTTTCCTAGTTAAATATACGTTTGTGCTTGAACTGGCTCCATTTCTAGTGAGATAGGCTGCATGAAAGTAGGTTACACAAAACTGCTGTTTCAAGGCATTCCCGACTATTGGCAAATCATTCCAGATGCATATTCATTACTAACTTGCTAAGACAAGCTTAACCTATTCCTCATCCATTGTTTCCTTCCCAGGTCACATTAGCTCATAGCCCTGTTTTCCTGTAAAATATATATCCTATTAGGTTACCATCAATAACAAATAAAGGTTCCAAATTAAGAATTTATCATCAATTGCTTTTTTGATTTGGGAGGTGACTGTGTGATCATGTTTTCATTTACTATGTGTCAGGATTGTTAAAGATTTCAAGCTGGGGCTCGGGGTACAAATGAGGTTTATAAATAAAAGTATGTATGAAGGGAACAGGTGTGAACAACACTATAAATAACTTTCAAGTGGCATACGATTCCAACAAAAACTCAGCATAGCAGATGATCTTTATATTGATGTATAGCATTTACAATAAATTAAAATGTTTAGATTACTGCACAATTGTTTATCAGATAAAAAACAAAAACAAAAGATACAAAAACATTGTGGCAATTTAAAGACTAACTGCTGTTCTTAATGTGAGGTTTTCTGGATCAAGTCTACTTCCTCAGACGTAAGAGTGAGACTAAAGTATATGACTGTCACATTTATGTCACTGATGTTATTTCCACTTATATACCACCCCATAGGGCTAGAGTACTCTCTGAGTGGTTTACAACAGTGGTCCCCAACCTTGGGCCTCCAGATGTTCTTGGACTTCAGCTCCCAGAAATCCTGGCAGAGGTGATGGTGAAGGCTTCTGGGAGCTGTAGTCCAAGAACATCTGGAGGTCCAAGGTTGAGGTCCACTGGTTTACAACATAATTGTGCAAACAGCAACTTGCCCCCAGTGAGCGGAGTACTAATTTCACTGACCTTGGAAGGATGAAAAGCTGAGGCAACCTTGAGCCAGCTTCGTGGACCCATCTGGATCAAACTCAGGTTCTGAGCAGAGGCTTGACTGCAGTATTGCAGCTTAATCACTGCACCACATAGCTATACATGGTTCACAGAAGGTGTGGAGTGTAAGGTGGCTGCCTCAGAAGAGATTTTGGATATGGAGAAGGGTAGTACATTCTTACATTTACTTTACTATTATTTTATTTTTATTCCTAGGGATAGGAAGAGGTGCTGCTGAGATTTTCTGTCCCATGCACCAAAATAAAATGGCTTGTTATACACTTCAACTTCCCTAACATGTTTTGAGCCAGTGCTGGATTCATAGGTAAGCAGAACTCACCACAGCCAAGCTCGATACCAACAGTCATTTGTAAACTATTGAGCACTGCCTTTTGCAGAGTGGTACTTTAATACTTTTGGACCACCAGTCCCAGAACTGGAGTTGGAGTTAGTGGTCTGAGGTCCCAAATGTCTCATGGGCAGAAGAGTAGGGAAGGCTGCTTTAATGCCTTCATATGGTGGGTATGCCTGTGCATATAAAGGAGAACCTGCCAGGGGGGTAGAAATTTTTTAGCAATTGCCCTTACATGATTGCATGAGCAAATAGGATTCTAGCCATTTTACCAAGTTTTCAAGAGCAATGTCATTTTTTAAAAAAGCAAACAGCCTGATCGGGTGTAAGACAATTCTTATTAAAACATAAGCCCTGTTCAGTTGTTGAGTTTCTCTATGCGTTCGTTTAGTCGTGTCCGACTCTTCGTGACCCCATGGACCAGAGCACGCCAGGAGTAGTTATTATAACTACTGCCAGGCCCTCCTATCTTCCACTGCCTCCCGGAGTTGGGTCAGATTCATGTTGGTTGCTTCGCAGACACTGTCCAACCATCTCATCCTCTGTTGTCCCCTTCTCCTCTTGCCTTCACACTTTCCCAACATTAAGGTCTTTTCCAGGGAGTCCTCTCTTCTCGTGAGATGGCCAAAGTATTGGAGCCTCAGCTTCAGGATCTGTCCTTCCAGTGAGCACTCAGGGTTGATTTCCTTTAGAATTGATAGGTTTGTTCTCGTTCCAGTCCAGGGGACTCTCAAGAGCCTCCTCCAGCACCACAATTCAAAGGCATCAATTCTTCGGCGGTCAGCTTTCTCTATGCAGCCCTCACATAATGAGGAAAACACAGGGAAGTGACTCGGGTCCCATCAGTCTCCCTCTCTTCAGGCTGATTTGTTCCCATGATTAAAGTATGACAATAAGTGTTAGGCTATGGCTAAGATACAAACAAACAAATAAACGTCTGCCTGCCTGCCTGCCTGCCTACCTCCCTACCTCCCTACTAGAAAGAAAGAAAGCTTCTTACTCCATTTGCTCTAAAGAAGTGATTTTGAACCTTTAATTTTTAGCATCTTATCATGAAGAAAACAAAAATCTACCATGCTGAAGAATGTTTACATATTGGCAAGCATTCTGTTACTACATATATGAGTTATGATTAGTTTTAAGGACATAGGAAATTGTACTATGGTTTTTCAGAATAGACACAAATAGGAAATAATAATAATTTCATTAGTACCTGAAAAGTGTAATAACGCCATTGCATAAAAATGTTACTACTACTACAACTGCAAAACCAACGAGAACAAATTAAAATGCTATAGTATTACTAGAAAGATGCATTACACTATGGCTAAAACACAAATAAAGAATGCTAATAATTCCACACCTTTATATTGTGAAAATTCTATGTCCTATTCAACTACTGTACTGTACTTCTGTGTTCCACTCTGTACATGTACAGAGTATTAGAACTGCTGCTCCAAAGTATATAGAGCTAATGTAGGAAACATAGTATATATTAGGGAAGGAAATAAAGCCAGACTTGTTAAAGTGTGCTGCTTACATCAGACTATTAATAAGACTGTTGTGAAATTAAAGGGGACGTGGTGGTGCTGCGGGCTAAACCGCAGAAGCCTGTGCTGCAGGGTCAGAAGACCAAGCAGTTGTAAGATCGAATCCACGTGACAGACTGAGCGCCCGTTGCTTGTCTCAGCTCCCGCCAACCTAGCGGTTCGAAAGTATGTAAATGCAAGTAGATAAATACCGTAGGGACCACCTTGGTGGGAAGGTAACAGCGTTCCGTGTCTAAGTCGCACTGGCCATGTGACCACGGAAGATTGTCTTTGGACAAAACGCTGGCTCTATGGCTTGGAAACGGGGATGAGCACTGCCCCCTAGAGTCGAACACGACTGGACAAAATTGTCAAGGGGAACCTTTACCTTTACCTTTACCTGTGAAATTAAACTGTGTCCTCAGGAAAGGAGTCTTACCACTCTAATACACATTAAAACATAATGAGCAGCTTTTCAGAATAAGACTCTAGCTGGGTGCCTAATCCACATTCTTAAAGAAACGGTGTCATTAAAGGAACATTTGTTGTGATACTTTGGGGGGAAAGATGGCTTTCCTGGGGTATTAGACAGCCCAGTTCCTTCCTTAATAACTCTTGATGGCTCATTCAAAACTGCTGGACTTTAAAGACCACACCTGCTAGAAAAGATGAAGTCTGTAACAAATATCTGTGTGTACTTGGACAGATACATGTCAAGTGTGTGAAAGAAAAAGAGATGAGAACAGTTCACTAGTTTTAATTTGAGTAGCATGAGAAACTATCTGGATGTTACAGCTGAATGGTAAGAAACAGCCCTGAGGCTGGAGGTGCTGAGGACAAACAGATGCTGCTGTTTGAAGAGAAACTGATGGTGTTTTAGATGTCAATTCTACCTGAATATCCCAACCAGAATATCCAAGAGAACACTGCTGCCTAGAGTTTTCCTGTTTAGGAGTTCATTTGCACTACAGAGTTATGTCAGCTTGACAGTATTTTAACTGCCAAGGCTGCATCCTAAGGAATCCCACAATTTGCAGTATGGTGAAGACCTTTTACATTGTCTGCTAGACAGCTGCAAGGCAGTCCCCTGAACTTCAGCAGAGATTTCTAAGTACCTCACCAAACTACAAATCTCAGGATTATGTGAGATGGAGACATGTCCTTTTCCAAGACATTCCTTTCCATTCATAATCTCACTGATACACATCCTCTGCCTGCTCCACAGGATTCTATATGGCCACTGTGGCATGTTCAGGCTTTACAGGACTGCATTAGAATGTCCCTCTCCCCTAGTGTTAGGTTCTTTATTCTTGAACAAACATACTTCTGCCAACATAAGGGGTCTCCAAGCCTGCTGACATCACTAATTTGCTCACAGACAGTGCCATTTTGGATCACAGCTAACAAAAAAAAAAAAGGTTCACCAGAAACAATTTATTTTAAGTGATTAGATGCTGCTTTTTAAGACACAACCTTTACAAGGAGGCATCCAACAATGAGATAAAAATATAATTAAACATCACAGCTTAACATCAAAGCAATCAGAGATATAAGAACACTGTTAGAGAAAGGCACTCTGGAACAAATAGGTTTCCAAGACATGCCTTATACAGCAGCAAAAAAACATACCACATAAATTGTCCCAAAATAACAGAATTCCACAGTAGGAAGGCCACTGTCAGAATGATTCATATCACTTGTGCCCATCAATGGAAGTGATCTGAATAAACAGGAACGATGATACATGTCAAACTGTTTGAGATTTTCAAGATTAGCAATAACACTTGAATTTGAGTTGGAAATGTACTGGTAACTGGTATTTTAAACTCTGAGTTGAGACAATATAACCAGTGAAACAAACTAAGACCATAACCAACACCATGTTAATGCCATATTTTGGCAATCTAATTTTGATGGACAACTTTAGCAAGAGGAAGCATGCCCCAACAATTTTTTTCCTAATGGCCACTGATATTTATATCTCTGCAGGGTGTGTGAGATCAGAAAAGGGCGTATTTTATCCAAAAGGAAAAAAAAGATACATTTTATTTGTTCAATCTGTACACAAAACATACAGAAAGTTGGATTAGATTCAGATGAAGGAGGAGTGAAAAATTGGTTGGAAAAAAATAATTTAAGGTATGCAGATGACACCAAACAAGAAAGAAGAAAGTACCAAACTGCAGTTGAACATTAAGGAGACAAAACCCATGACTATTAAAAAAACTATACAACTTTAATGCTGACATTCAAGAAATTGAAATTGTTAAATAATTTGTCTATCTTAATTCAATCATCAATCCAAATGGAGACTGTAGCCAAGAAATCAGAAGAGGACTGAGATTCAGAAGGGTAGCAATGAAGGAATTAGAAAAGATCATCAAGTGTAAGAATGTATCACTGGAGATTAAGATCAAGATAATTCACACTCTTGTATTCCAAATTACTATTTACAGATATGAAAGCTGGACTGTGAAAAACGCTACAAGGAAAAAAATAAATTTGAAATATGGTGGTGATGGAAAAGTCTGCAGATGCCCTGGACTGCCAGATAAGTGGGTCCTACATCAAAAGAAATCTCAACTATCTCTGGAGGCAAAAATGATGAAACTGAGGCTCTCCTACTTTGGGCACATAATGGGAAGACAGGATTCTCTGGAAAAGACAATAATGCTGGGAAAGGTGGAAGGCTACAGGAAACAAGGAAGACCAAATACAAGATAGATTGATTCCCTAAATGAACCTACAGGATTGAGTCTACAACAACAGAGTAGGGCTATTGAGGACAGAACATTTTGGAGGACACTCATTCATAGGGTCAGCATAAGTCAGAAGTAACTTTATGGCGCATGAGAACAAGGATTCTTTGCAGCTATTTAGGGTTACTTTGCATACTATCATTTTATTTATAGTTTCCTAGGGTTCTCTGCAGACATTTAAGGCTACTTCGCACTGTATAGATTTTCTAAAAATCCCAAGCAAGCAAAGTATTTGTTCACAAGTGACTCATCATATCTCAAGTTAGGTATATCAGCTCAAGTCAAGGTTTCCAATTGTATTTAAATTTCTCTATATCAGAAAGAAGCATGATAGCCCTGATCAATGTTGCCATCTTTTTGATTTAGTTTCCTTGTGCTTATAGCTCATGCAGCTTTCCCAATCCTTAAACCCTGTATTTTAATTCATTCTGAAGTTTTTTTATGTCCAAATTACATATAGAACTAAACTTGCAATCCTAATCAACTTCCGTGAAATTAAGCACCATTTAATTCCATCCGATTTGTTTTTGAGTAGACATATGTAACAATGAACTGGAAAACCAGTTTTCTTTACAGATAACACGAAGAGCACAATATATATGTATGAGCAGAGATTTCGTTCATGGGGGGAAAAATAAACCTGGTATTGAAGAGATTAGGAGGAAATAACCCACACAATCTGATCCTTCAAAGTAGACCTGATAATATATGGCAACAGAAACAAAAGGACCGTCTGAGAAGCAACTTCTTCTGCAGCAATAAGATTTAAAGTCCAGGCTACACAGACTAAGAAACAGATTACAAGGGGGGATAAAACAGTGTTGTGTAATTTAAATAAAAGCCAAAGAACTGAATAATAAAGAAGAATAGAAAGAGAACATGGTGATAAAAACAAAAAAGGATATGCTGGCATCTCAGAACATCAGATGCATCTGATGAGGAAGACTCTTTTCTAAAAAACAATATGCCATGTCCAGAGTGTTGGGCTTCAAGGTGTCACAAGACTCTGTTGTCTTGGCAGTAGCAGATTATCATAGCTAACCCCATGGAAAATGCATCATCAGGTACTTTGAAAGCAGTTATTGAAATTGTGCTGACTCAAATTCATACCTAAAGTATTCCTTGTTAACATGTTGTCACCTCTGGAACAAAGCAAAGACAGAAAGGTTGAACAAAAACTGCCAGTTAGTTTTTCGGTTAGTTACAAGTACTGTAGTTTACAAGTTTACATCAGTTACTGTAGAACTATTTTGTTGGGATATTATCCAGTTTTTAAAAAATGATTTTCCACTCATTTGGTGTCCTGCTGATCTCATCTAACCTTAGAACTGCACAGCTAGAAGGGACCCAATGGGTTATCAAGTCCAGCCCCTGTCAGGGAGGCACAATTTGATTGTAAGCATAAAGTGACACTAAAATACGTAGTCTTCTTTATTTGATACATTCATTTGTTCTATACAATCCAATAATTTCTCACAATATGATAATTATAATTTAAAATTAAAAATAAAAAGAGGTTCTGTGGGCGGCATATAAGTCAAATAAACAAACAAACAAACAAACAAACAAACAAACAAACAAACAAACAAACACCAAAGTTTATATAAGGAATATTTTACTGGTAATTTTTATTTTACTTAACTGGCATCAATTCAAAAGATGGGGATGCAGGAATCCTGGTATTATGCTCCAAGTCTCTCAGAGGTACTGGGGTAAGGTGGAACAGAAACATTACAGCGGTACACTGACAATGCAGCATTTCGTATGTTTTATTTCTTAGGGTTCAATCAGATGGCTGCAAAGGCATGTTAAAAGCAAAGGGTTGGGGACCCTTCTGTCAGCCCCAAAAGTAAAAGCCCTACAGCTGGACAAAAGGTCCTCCTTGGGCATGGATCAGGGTTGGGCTGGAACATATTTCCCCGTGCATGGTGTGATCACCAGGAAAGAGATCACACCAGACCACACCATAAGTGGTCCAAATTCTGATCTTTTCCCTTCTTTTGAATACCTCAAAGTTTAGAGGCTTAACTAGATTGTATTTTATGTATGCATTTATTACAAAGGCCATTATCCTGACCATGTTGGTGCAATGTATTTACATGTGTGCAACACTAGCATAAAAGTGCCAGGTATTATGCTCAGGAACAAAGAATTGCACAACTGATCACATGTCCCCAGCATGACTAATTGTGCAGTGCAACAGTGTAAATGTTTCGGGGACATTATTTCCACCTCAGTGTTAGCTCAGCAGTCTCAGGCACAACCTCAAGTTGCACACATGTAACTGCACAATAGAATTTTGGCCACAAATAGTTCTTAGGTGCCATTCAATCCTGCAATAAAATACTTGGAACTATTACCTTATACAAAGCAGCTCACTGTAGCTCCTTTATAAGGCCAAAAATACAAAGGATTTTATTTCCAAGTGGCTTTCGTTAGACCTACACCCACTATATCTGGCTAAATGTTGTTGCCGTAATATGGTCCAGCTGATCCAAGGTTTGCAAAAGGACAACTACTTCTCAGTACTGTACATAGTTATGGTTCATAGCTACTCATCACTGGCTCTTAAAAAGCAAAGAAGGTTAACAGTAACATGCAATCATTATTGTAAGCAGCCCCGTATCTCCAAGAAGATTTATGGGGGTGCCGGAAATTGGGACGAGTAAGAAAACCAGACAAACCTCTAACTGCTGAGCAGAGCCAATTGAAACTCAGCAAGTTTCTGTCTAAATTTTCTTCCTCAGAGGCCAATCTCCTTATTAAGAAAGCAACACAGACATAACCATGAGATATACTCAGAATGATTTGGCTCTGAAAGTTTGGTAGCAAACCCACGTGGCCAATTAGACATTCAGCTAGTCTGCTCAAGAAACAAAGCTTCTAGATAGAAATCAATCATTACTGTTTTATTAAAAAGAATTACTTTAGAAAAGGTTTCAGTTGATAGTAAAATAAGTCGGTAGGTACATTTTCATTCAAGACCAACGGAACACACCACTCCCCCACTCCAGCTAAAAAAATAAAGAAATGAAACTATGCTAACTAACAAAAAGCATAAACAAGCCATCTCACGTGTCTTGAGTCTTCAAAGGCTGATGTTAGATGAAAACCAGTCCATTATGGGGAAAAGCACGTGTCTGCCCCTTTCTCAGGCAAACTCCATCTTCCTTCTCTCCTTCTCCTCACTCTTCTTCTTCCCAGAATGCCTCCTGGGCCTTGTTGTCCCGCCCAACTTTCTCATGGGGCTTCAGTTGTTTTCATACTTTGTGGCAGAATTATTTTGACTACGAAACTCTCTGCTCTCTACTCAGCTTAGCAACGAGATAACCAGAGAGCGAAGCTTCTCTGAAACAGCATATAAAACTTTCCTACTACAGAACAGACTTTAAATCAAAATGGATGCTATTGGGACAATCTTAGTACTACATATCCCATTCTAATACACATAAAAACACAAATCATCACATGCCCCCCCTGATTATCGTTAAAATTCAGAGCAGTTAATCTGATCTAATTTTAAGAAATCAAGCAAAAGTAACTAAAAAGTAATTCAAAGTAATTAACTGGTTACATCTCAAAATTCAACTACAGACTAACTAGTACAATACTGAAACATAGCACACTGTTGAATACATCGTTTCAACGTTCAGGTTCATAAGAATCTTCACAGTACATTCTAGAAAGACCATCTGCCACTACATTCAATTTTCCAGGAATGTGTTGAACTTCAAAATCAAAATCTTGCAATGCTAGACTCCATCTCAACAATTTTTGGTTGTGAGATTTCATCTTCTGCAACCAAACTAAAGCTCTGTGATCTGTTTGGAGTGTAAACTTACGACCCCATAGGTAAGGTCGAAGTAAATTGAGAGACCAAAATATAGAAAGAGCTTCTTTTTCAGGTACTGCGTAACTTCTCTCTCTATCCAAGAGTTTTCTAGAGAAGTATGAGATAGGGTAAAGGTTCCCATCTTCTCCTTGCTGTAACAAAACAGCTCCCAGTCCTAATTCAGAAGCATCAGTTTGTAAAATGAATGGTTTGTCAAAATCAGGGGATTTCAGTATAGGTGCATCCATAATCTTAGCTTTTAAAGCTTCAAAGGCACCTTGACACTCTGGTGTCCACTTTACCTTGACAGGCTGTCTCTTCCTAGTGAGCTCTGTCAGAGGTGAAGCCAAATGACTGAAATCAGGAATGAATTTTCTGTAGTAGCCAACTAGGCCCAAAAACGAGCGTACCTGTTTCTTAGTTTTAGGAATAGGCCAATCATTAATAGATTGTACTTTAGCTTGCAAAGTCTGAATTTCTCCTTGCCCAATCAAATGACCTAAGTACATGACTTTACCTTGCATCCACTGACACTTGCTGGCTTTGACTGTCAGTCCTGCTTGCTGAAGTCTGGACAAAACAGTTTCAATGTGAGACATGTGAGAATCAAAATCAGAACTGAATATGGCAACATCATCAAGATAAGCACTTGCAAAAGGTAAACCTTGTAAAAGTTTATCTATCATCCTTTGAAATGACGCACCTGCATTCTTCAAACCAAATGGCAATCTGCGGAAACGGAAAGTTCCCACGTGCGTGATGAAAGCGGTCTTATCTCGTGAATCTTCAGCTAAATCTAACTGCCAATAAGCATTCTTTAGATCGAGAATGCTGATAAACTTAGCCTTTGAAAGATGTTCAATTAAATCATCCATTCTAGGCAATGGGTATGGATCTGGAACAGTAACACTGTTTAACTTTCTGTAATCAACACAAAATCTTACTTCCTCGAGAATTTCACCCAAAGCGTTACGTTTTGGCACCAGAACCACCGGAGAAGCCCAAGGGGAGAATGACGGTTCAATCACCCCCAAAGATAACATCTTTTGTATCTCTTGTTCAATTTGGATAGCATGATTACCAATTGCTCTATATGGGCTAGACCGTATGGGCTGGGCATTGTTCTCAGTAGTTATCACATGACTGATCAATTTGGTGTAACCTGGTTTATCTGAAAACACATCTTGGTATTGTTCTAAAATTTGAAACAACCTTTCTTTCTGATCAACGGTACCTGTTAAAACAAGATTATCAGACCATGTACCTGCATCTTGCAATTCAGATAACATATCAATAGGTTCATTTGCAGCATGAAAATATTCAGCATGACATTGAAAAACCATTGCAGATCTATCTTTGTACAGTTTTAAACTATTGACATGGTAAAGAACAGGTTTCTTATTAGAATCCAACATTTTGACAAGATAATTGACATTTCCCAATTTTTGAACAATTTCACCTGGACCTTCCCAGACAACTTCTAGCTTAGAAGGTCTGAGTGGGTTCAGAACAAGTACCAAATCACCCACAGAAAATTCCCTGTGTCTGGATCTCTTGTCGTGGAAGAACTTCTGACTTGCCTGAGCGTCCAACAAATTGTCTCTGGCCAACTCCTGGACAGCCAAGAGTTTCTCTTGAAGTTTTCTAACAAAATCAGCAACTGGCACAGTACTACTTTTAACCACACCTTCCCAATCGGATTTCAGGAAGTCCAATGGTCCTTGTAGATTTCTTCCAAACACTACCTCACTTGGAGAAAAGCCACCTAGTGAAGAATGAGCTGAGCTACGGTAAGCAAACAAAGCAAAAGGCAAAAGCTCATCCCAAATGTTTCCATATTCTTGGGTCAAAGTTTTAATCATCCTAAGCAAAGTTTGTTGACCTCTTTCCACCATACCATGAGATTGAGGATGATGGGCCGTGGAAAAACTGATGGTTATTCCACTTATCTCGCAGATCTTACGCATAAGTTCACTTGTAAAGGCTCCTGCTTGATCACAAATTATTTTGGATGGTACTCCAATACGCGAGCACAAGTCCACGATGATTCTAGCTATGGTGGTAGCTGTCAGGTTGCTAATAGCGTAAGCCTCGATCCACCTACTGGCAGAACAGATGAAAGAAATGATGTATTTCTTCTTAGATTTAGTAGGAACAAAAGGTCCTAGCACATCCATTTGCAAACACTGGAACACTTGGTCAGGAATTTCCATAATCTGCATTTCGGCCTTTACCTTGTCAGTTTGATGGCCTGTGCGTTGGCAATAGTCACAAGAACTGACATAGTCCTTTACAGTTTTTGAAATACCAGGCCAGTAAAAATGTTGAGAAATCCTCTTTAGGGTTTTTTGTATTCCCTGGTGCCCACTACTTGGATGGTCATGAGCCATTTCTAGTATTCTCAGTCTATATTCAGTAGGCACGACTAACTGTTGAACAGGTTGGGCATCCAAGTTGGATTTGGGGAAATATTCTCTGTACAAAAGTCCATTTTCTCCCCACAGGAAACTAACTTGCTGATGCGCAGGACGTTCAGCATAGTTGTCTGCTTGTGACCTCAAAGAAGCTAGAGAGGGATCATTAAGTTGCTTCAGTCTAAAGTCCTCTGATCCCTTAGGTATCACCTCCTCCATTTTAGTTTCTGTTGTAGCTGCATTATCAGGTGCGGTCACAAGAGGCTGCTGTTGGGTAAGGTCTCCATCTGAGCTATCCTCAGTGGATTCCTGCTCCCGTTCAGGATCATGCATCTCCCTACTTTGAGATCGCGTAACTACCGACATTGAAGTTGCATTTTGACTCTGCATGTGATCCAAAAAAGCAAGATCATTTCCAAGAAGAAAATCAGGTTTTCCCTCATGGGTTAAAATATGTTTTGCACCTGACCAAGACTTATACGAAATTTTGACATAAGCTAAAGGAATGAAACGTTGATCTGTCTCTATAGATCCATAAGTTTTTACTGGACACCTCAGGTTGTTCAAGATTAAGGTGGGGTCTAGAAAACGTTTGCTTATCGAAGAAATGTCGGCACCCGAGTCACGAAAAGCACTTAAAGCCATATCACCTCCAGGTGTGTGAAGAAAAACCACCTCAGAAAATGTGCGGGTTGCCCAGTCCCTTTGCGCAGTTGGTACTATGCAATCAGGATCCATAACAGAAAACCTTTCTCCTGATGCAGTCTCTTTTACAATTTCTGAGGAAATTGAAGCAATTTGTAAGTCCAAAACTCTAGGCACATATTGGTTTACTGCTGCCTGCATTCCACTGGCTTGCGAAGGGGTTACAGTTAGGTTAACTCCTTCCTGACTCTGTGAAGGCACAATGCTTGACTGGTGAGGCACAGAAACTGCATTACTGGCAGCTGGCACTTGCTGAGTTCCTGCTGGCACAGAACATACATACGCCATCTTGGGTGTGCCTGCTTTAGATCTGCGTGGAGCTGGCACAGGTGTTTTCCTAGCTGGCTCCTTAACTTGGCTAGCTGGCACATTCAACCTTGGGCAATCTCGTCGCAGATGAGAGCCACCACATTCAAAACATTTAAGAGGCGTTTTACTCTGGCTAGGAGCTAGACTCCTGCGTTGCTCAAATGAACTTTGCCTGGGCTCTTGAGGAAAAGACTTTCTAAATTCAGGCTGACTCTGTCTCTTAGGGACTACTGGTGTAGTCTTTGCCCTAACAGGTAGGTCATCATGGTAGTAAGGTAGATTGCTTCTATCAACACTGGCTATTGAGTTCTCAAACTCCTCTTTTTCCTTCAGCTTATTAACCAAACGCTCCACCTCTTTCTCTCTGTACTGCTTCAATAACTCATCATCAATGTTCTGATTATGAATAGATTGAGTGTGACAAGCAACAAAATCTGCAAACATCATTGTTAACTTATTCACTTGTGATAGACTCTTGTTAGGATCAGGGCCCTCAGCACTGGCTGCTGCTGCTGCTGCTGCTCCTGCTGTCCCATCAGAAATGCCTCTGCCTGGCACTCCCCTCCCTACTGGAGTGCTGGCACCCGCCATTTCCTCTGCCTGATCCATCTGTTGCAACTTAGTCCAAGTCTGATCTGAATCAGATCTAAGTAGATCCTGGACGTCCTGTGCTGGGAGTTTAGCCATTATATCTCCCTTTTGTAATTCCCTTCTCAGTTGTGAAGAATCATAAGTAATCCTTTGCTTAGCACCACTTGGAGACAAGACGTCGTGTTCAAGAGCCTCCAAAAGCTCTTGGTGCCAGGGCTTCGTATCTGTACTAACCAAAGGCAGCTTAGCAGATGCACCACCAATTTTAACTTTTCTCTGAGTCACAAACAGCTCTCCAGGCAATTCCAAAAATTCTTCTGCTGCTAAGTGTTGCTCCATATAAGCTGGAACCAACGCAAACGCCGAGCTGACCCAAAAAGTAAAATCTCTCTCTGCCCATGTAGCCGAAACTGTAGGGCAAGAGCAAAGCCATAAAACACTCTGGCAGGAACAGCCCTAAACTGGAGCTTCAGAAGGGCGACCGTTTACTTGCATGAAAATGCCCACTCATTAAACAGCCCAATTAAACAGATTTTAATGTCTGTTAAAACCTAAGCGTTGTTTCTTATCAGACCTCACTGCAGCTAAGTCTTTCCGTAAGATCCTTAGCTGGAAAGAGAAAAGCAATTTGGCTAATTTACAGCCTGTCAGCATGCACGCACTCCCTCAGCCAAGGCTTCCGGAAGAATGCCTGCAGCTTCACTTACAAAGCAAGCACCATAAATCCATAAATCACACTAAAGCACGTGTTTCATCCCACCGCTGCCACCATGTAAGCAGCCCCGTATCTCCAAGAAGATTTATGGGGGTGCCGGAAATTGGGACGAGTAAGAAAACCAGACAAACCTCTAACTGCCGAGCAGAGCCAATTGAAACTCAGCAAGTTTCTGTCTAAATTTTCTTCCTCAGAGGCCAATCTCCTTATTAAGAAAGCAACACAGACATAACCATGAGATATACTCAGAATGATTTGGCTCTGAAAGTTTGGTAGCAAACCCACGTGGCCAATTAGACATTCAGCTAGTCTGCTCAAGAAACAAAGCTTCTAGATAGAAATCAATCATTACTGTTTTATTAAAAAGAATTACTTTAGAAAAGGTTTCAGTTGATAGTAAAATAAGTCGGTAGGTACATTTTCATTCAAGACCAACGGAACACACCACTCCCCCACTCCAGCTAAAAAAATAAAGAAATGAAACTATGCTAACTAACAAAAAGCATAAACAAGCCATCTCACGTGTCTTGAGTCTTCAAAGGCTGATGTTAGATGAAAACCAGTCCATTATGGGGAAAAGCACGTGTCTGCCCCTTTCTCAGGCAAACTCCATCTTCCTTCTCTCCTTCTCCTCACTCTTCTTCTTCCCAGAATGCCTCCTGGGCCTTGTTGTCCCGCCCAACTTTCTCATGGGGCTTCAGTTGTTTTCATACTTTGTGGCAGAATTATTTTGACTACGAAACTCTCTGCTCTCTACTCAGCTTAGCAACGAGATAACCAGAGAGCGAAGCTTCTCTGAAACAGCATATAAAACTTTCCTACTACAGAACAGACTTTAAATCAAAATGGATGCTATTGGGACAATCTTAGTACTACATATCCCATTCTAATACACATAAAAACACAAATCATCACAATTATAACTGTGCCACATTTTTTACAAAGCTTCCAATTATTTACAGTTTTAGAAACATCTTAATTCCCTATGATGCCCTGCTTCAACACAGGAACCCAGTACAATACTTCCAGCAAGCAACTGACAAAAAATTCAAAGCCAAGATTCCCACTTTCACCTAACCATGCTTAAGATCTTCTCCCAGCATTAAATGAAAGAAGCCAGTTGGGTGACCCGTCTGCAGTGTTGCCATTATTTATATGTGGACCTAGAGTTAGGGACTGGTGATACAACAAAAATGGCACATTTGCAGGAAGTAAATGTGAATTCAGACATCAACACTCTCATGTGAAATAAAAGAACTATCCATTTTGGAAGTTACTCCCTGCAAGTGATATCACAAATGCTGCCATCACTGACCTTTTGCCCAGAGGTCTCTCACCTTTTATGCCATTTAAAGCAATTATTCAGAAAGTAAAAGAGGAAACACAAGTACTAAGGATTCAGTTATATTGGTGGGGGCATGCTAACGACTAACATTACTGAGCTAATAGTCTGTATTTTAAAACATCATTATGTTACCATCAAAACACTTTGAGTACTACCTATGTTATCACATACAGATTTTCTTGCAGATTCCTTGTCATCTGAAGGCCACCAAGTGACCTAACAAACTAGCAAAGGGAGGGTGTTATTTGGAACACCTAATGGCCGGGGAAGCTAGGTTTAAAAAGCAACTTAATGGGGCTCAAGCACCAAGAGCTTTAGCTTAACATGAACTGAAATCAGCAACCTAGCTGAAGCAAGCAAACGGAAGTCACATCTCCCCAGGTTTGTTGCAAGTTTGACAAAAAAATTGTGCATCACACTGCACAAGCCCTCGGCACACTCCCGTAGCAGGCTCTGCCCCATCGAACAAAGAGGATCCCCCCCCGTCCAAAAGTAAAGGTGTCAGGATTCAGGCAAAGGCTGTCGTTATTCGAAGGAATGCCACGTTCAGTTGCTGCGCTGTTAGCGTTAGATCTTCCGAGCCAAACCTGAACTAGGAGGAGGGTGAAAAGCCTGCAAGCCCCAGCATCTTTAACCATTTTTCCCGTGCTCTTTTTGTCACTAGGAGTTACGTATTAAAAACAACAACAGCCTTTGAGGTTAGCCGCTGTTTCCTTCACGAGCCGTGACTCAAGCAGCCCGTTTGAAACCATCAGGGGTAACCAACAAAAAAGCAATTTCTAGGGGAGCGGGAGGGCAGTTTAACTTTTCTTTCCGCTCGATGCCCGCCGCAACCAGAAGCCCGCACAGGGACATCCCGAAACTTCAGCGAAGCCGGCTTCTTTCGCGGCGATCCTTCCGCGGGATTCGAGACCCGAGGCGGCGGCGGTGGCGGCGGCTCCCCGCGGGATCCTTCGTGCAACTTTTGAGGACGACGCCGGAGCCGCCAAGTGTTTTTAGGTCGGCGCTCATCGCTAAACCGGAGAAACGCAAACGGATCCCTAAACCGAGCCGCTCAGAGATCAGGCCGCAGCCGAAAGAGGCTCCGTTTTTTTTTTTTAATGCAAAGTTCGTGAACGTGCATCGATATGTACGCGTTTACATTCTAAGGACAAATGTGAATAAAACTAGTTCTCCCTACAAAGAAAAAGCCGGAACGCGTCCCGTTATCCATCTCCCACCCCCCCTTTTTTTCTTACGACGCTCGAAGGGGCATTTCCAAGAGTTTGCTTGCATACTTACTTTCGGGTGCACTTTGGAAGAGGCAGTCAAATATCGTCGGAGTATCCGGAAAGTTTGGACAAAAGGATCGAGACATTTTGAGAAGAAACGACTTGCCTTTTTTAAAAAAATCTATGACATTAAACACACGCACACCCCTCGATTCCTTTTTTCGAAGGAAGAAAACGTCCCTCCTCCCCCCAATTCCAAAGTAACTGTAAATAGCAATAAATCAAACGAACGGTGCAAAGGAAGACCGGGGGATTGAACTCCCAGACCTTGACGACAAGAGCCGGGCACAACTGTAGCTCCACATCCCGAGAGGAAAAGGAGGGGGCGGAGGAGGAAAGCGCGGGAGCGCGCGCGCGGGCGGGCGGAGGGGGGGTGGAGAGAGAAAGAAGCCGCGGCGACTCCTTGCAGCGCGCCTTCTGCGGTGCTCAGCTGTGCCGCGTCGCGTGCGGGAAGCTCGCGCGCTGCCCGAAGGGAAGACTTCAAAGCGCCTTGGTTCCAGGAATGGACCCGTAAGGGACCGCCGGCAAGTGTTACCTCTGAGCAGAAACGTAGAGAGATGGGTAGGCCGCCCTTCGTTGCTCCCTCCCTGTGGCCCAGGTTCTGAGCCGGGAGAGTTTGCATGTTATTGCAAAAAATCTCAAGGAAAACCGATCGAAACAAGGAGAACTGCGTGTGTTAATGATCACTGCAGCGGCTGATTAATTACCATGTACGGTACACAGTTTTCTGTAGGGCCCTTCTTGAATTCCAGCCTCACGTTAACAAAATTATTTCATGTTGGTTAATTACTGCTTTTGCCTTACTCCATTTCTGGAGAGTACACTTGGTCACAGCTCTACCCTCAGGCCTGCCCTGAGCCCCCTAAAGTAGCCTCCTGCCCATCATCCATGATAAAATAAAATAAAATATTGGTTCAAGGGGCTTTTGTACATGCTGCCGCGGGGCGGGGGAGATGCCTTCTTGTCCTACACTCCAGGCAGCAAATTGAGATTAATCTCAATTTGCAGCCTGCAATATGAACTGCAGTTGATATCCTTGCATTTGATATTGCAAGGATATCAACTGATCATTTGTCTTTAGGATGCTTGGAATAATAAATGTAATAAATGTATCTGCAATTGTCATTAGTTACTTTTCTTTTATCTTTTAAGTAAAGCTACTTTAAAAAACATTGAAACACTTCCAAATCTTCCCAAATAACTCCCTAAAATGGTAATGAGGAGTGAATTTTACTTGTTACACTAAGAAAGTAACAGGATTGCCAGTCATCAGGTTACTTTGCAATAAACACATCTTTATATCTGTGTTATTGCAGTAAACCATGCATTACACATATTATCATGATTTATGCCGCACTATTTCTAAACTCTGGGAAATGTATCCATAAGAGAGAAAGTTACTAAATGTACCTCCATCTGTACTTGCTTTTACTGTGGTATTCATGTTGGAATGAACGTAACAACTGTATCCTCAAAGCAGCTTGCAAACTGGTCACATTGCACCATAAGCCAGCAAGTGGTCTGCTCCACAGCACAAGATAATGACATGGATGTAGCCATTGGGAACACCTATGCTGGATTAGACTGTGCACACAAGACAATGACAGAAAAAAGAGCATCTCTTTGCTGCCATCATTGCTGTACAGTAAAAATGATACAGTAATCATGTGTGGTCAAGTCAATTCTAACTTATGTCAGCCCTTAGACTCCTAATAATGGTCCCCTTTTAGATTATGACTCCTCAGTTGATTGAACATGTTTTTTTCTCTGTTAATGATCAGATTTTGTCCCTGTCATGTTATTATCACATCTTTCCAAAAACACTAGGAAGTTTGTTTAGCTAGGACACTGGAAGTTCTTAAGTAACTTTGAATGAAAATTAACTTTTTCAAACTCCAGTCAAGAATGATCATATCGGATGTGCATTTAGTCATTCTAGTGGTCAGACATATTATCTACTAGAAAATCCTAAAGTCATCTGAGAGATTCTGAAATCCCAAATACTGTACTGAAAGCCTGAACATAGGAACCAGGAATTTGATTCCACACTGTGCCAGCTGGTGGGGTTTTGGGGCATGCTGTATGATCTCAACGCAGCCCCAGAAGGGAAGAAAAAGCACTTCTGAGTATCCTAAACCTAGAAAAACCTGGAAAGAAGTGCCTTTAGTCAGAACTGGCTTAACATAACATGGTTATGATTGTTACTGTCTAGGATCTTGAAGGTCTATTGACCAGAGTGATAAGCAATATTTAAATTGCAGTGCTCCTGAAGAGTACTCGTTATATTTTCTAGGTCTAGATAACAGGGGATGTATTTCAAGTCTTTAAAAAATACCATCTCGTAATACCTGTATATCTAAATACCTGACATCTGTAAACAGAAAGAAATCTTTAGCATTCTCAAAGGCTTTACGGCTGGGATCCGAAGGTTGTTGGAGTTTTTTTGGGCTGTTTGGCCGTGTTCTGAAGATTTTTCTTCCTAACAGAGATGCCAGTCTCTGTGGCTGGCATCTTCAGAGGACAGGAGTCAGAACTCTTATCTGTGTTCTGGTACACAGAAAAAAAAAACTTGCGGAACATGACCAAACAGCCCGAAAAACCTACAACAACAAATCTCAGTCCTTTTTAATTATTAGAGTAATTCTGCATCTTCCTTTTTCACAATTTCCTCTAAGAATTCTTACACAGAGGAAAGGGAAAGAGTGAGCCAATTTTACTCCTGCCAGGAAATATATTAGTAGGCCTCCTCCTCCTCCTTTCTCCAAGATCAAATCAGTTCATCAAGGAATGGTGACAAATATTTTCCTGGAAAATTGTGTCCATTCGATATTGGCAAGATTACCAAAGTTCATACGATCTATTTCTCTCTGTTCAAACTGTTGCCACGAAGGCTCCAGTCATGAGCCTCTATACATGTTTTAACTGAAATCTGTTCTTTCCTGTTCATGGGCTTGAGGACAAGTTCTTTGCTTTGGAACACGAGTGAAATTTTGCTATGGCGCCAGGGTAATTTCCTCGTCCTTATTCTTTCCACAACTCATGTTGTTGTCAGTAGGGCCCAGAAATGATCAAACTTAGCTAGCCACATGTGTACCCCTGTGTGCATCATGTTAAAAACTTTGCTGTGGAAAATGCTTATAGAACTCCCAGGGATGGGGGGGGAAAGAAGACATAATCAGAGGTTTGCTAGGGGGGAAAATGTTTGATAAGGCCAGGATAAGCTAAATTGCAGAAGCCCATTCCAGATTGAGGTATGAGATCAGAGTGCATGGGGAGTAATATAGAAACACAAGGGAAACAAATGGGCAACAAATTGTTCTGTATAGACAGGAACTGCACAGGTATGTTTGGTGCCAGATAACCAAGAACGGTGGTGGCACTGCAGGCTAAATCGCAGAAGCCTGTGCTGCAGGGTCAGAAGACCAAGCAGTCGTAAGATCGAATCCACGCGACAGAGTGAGCTCCTGTCGCTTGTCCCAGCTCTCGCCAACCTAGCGGTTGGAAACATGCAAATGCAAGTAGATAAATAGGGACCACCTTGGTGGGAAGGTAACAGTGTTCCGTGTCTAAGTCGCACTGGCCATGTGACCACGGAAGATTGTCTTCGGACAAAACACTGGCTCTATGGCTTGGAAATGGGGATGAGGACTGCCCCCTAGAGTCGAACACGACTGGACAAGCAGTCCTCTGAAGATGCCGGCCACAGAGACTGGCAAAATGTTAAGAAGAACAACCTTCAGAACATGGCCAAAGAGCCCGAAAAACCCACAACAACCATTAGATTCACGAAAACATTATTACAGTTTCCTTTCAATACATTCATAACTGTCACTTAAGCCTCTTTTCCTTTCTGCTAAAATTTTTGACTATAAATCCATAAGTGTAAGGAAAGCAGAATCTCCACCTCATGTGCCTGCCTTTTAATATGTATGGTGTTGGCTGGACTTTTCAAGCTTGGTGTCTAGTTTAGCATCATCTCTTTCACACACACACACACACACACACACACACAGAGAGAGAGAGAGAGAGAGAGAGAGAGAGAGAGAGAGAATTCCAGGATACCCTCCAGTCCCTGTTGATGATTAATACAGTGCTCTATCTGTTAAATATATTATAGAACATTCACATTTTCCCTTAAATGGACATTGAGTCTCTTGGGATGATGTGCTACTTAGGTCATCCAGCTTGTCCAGGAAAATTCATTTACTAAGATTACTTCAATGGAGAGGTGTATGCTATTCACAGCTTTACAGTAAGTTCCTAGTTTCATTGCTTCAGTCAGCCTTCCTTTATTTCTTTATCTGAATGATTTTGTTTTAATTCTTAACACCATCACATCTTCTTGCTTGCTTAGCCCAAATGACAAGTGATTTTTCTATGCTAGGTTAAGTGGTTTGCTGTCAGAACATCAGCTTGCCCACACCTTTCAAAGTGTGGGCAAGCTATGTTTCTGTGTTAAATAAAACAAAAATGTGAAGCCAAAATAGAAACAAAAGGTCAGTGGCACCTTAAAGACTAACAGATCTATTTCAGCGTGAGTTTTGTAGATTACTGTACCATCTGCTTTCTTGAACACATAGTGTTTAATAGGTTGGCAACAGGTTTATATCCACAGAGTTCATAGCATAGGAGGAGGAACCAAGTAAGGTGGGAATGGGAAAGTGATAATTAAATTGGCTTTTAGAATGACAGTGATCCACTAACAATCAGTCAAAGTGCTAATTACATATGACACCCTATTATCAACAATTAAATGTTGTACTGAGGTAGCATTATGTCAAGGAGGGAAACCTTTTAATTGCACGAAAGACCATGGAAAAATTAAGAACATTAACATATACGGTATACTAAGAATCAGAGCAGGAAATGGCAAGCCACTCCAGTATCTTTGCCAAGAACGCCCCATGATCAGAAACAAAAGGCTAAAAGATATGACGCTGGAAGATGGGACCCTCAGGTCGGAAGGCGTCCAACATGCTACTGAGGAAGAGTGGAGGACAAGTACAAGTAGCTCCAGAGCTAATGAAGTGGTTGGGCCAAAGCCGAAAGGACGCTCAGCTGTGGACGTGCCTGGAAGTGAAAGGAAAGTCCAATGCTGTAAAGAAAAATACTGCATAGGAACCTGGAATGTAAGATCTATGAACCTTGGTAAGCTGGAGGTGGTCAAACAGGAGATGGTAAGAATAAACATCGACATCCTGGGCATCAGTGAACTAAAATGGACAGGAATGGGTGAATTCAGCTCAGATGATTATCATATCTACTACTGTGGGCAAGAATCCCGTAGAAGGAATGGAATAGCTCTCATAGTCAACAAAAGAGTGGGAAAAGCTGTAATGGGATACAATCTCAAAAATGATAGAATGATGTCAATACGAATCCAAGGCAGACCATTCAACATCACAATAATCCAAGTTTATGCACTAACCAGCATTGCTGAGGAGACTGAAATTGAACAATTCTATGAAGATTTACAACACCTTCTAGAACTGACACCAAAGAAAGATGTTCTTCTCATTCTAGGGGACGGGAATGCTAAAGTAGGGAGCCAAGAGATAAAAGGAACAACAGGGAAGTTTGGTCTTGGAGTTCAGAACGAAGCAGGACAAAGGCTAATAGAGTTTTGTCAAGAGAATAAGCTGGTCATCACAAACACTCTTTTCCAACAACACAAGAGGCGACTCTATACATGGAAATCACCAGATGGGCAACATCGAAATCAGATTGATTATATTCTCTGCAGCCAAAGATGGAGAAGCTCTATACAGTCAGCAAAAACAAGACCTGGAGCTGACTGCGGTTCTGATCATCAGCTTCTCATAGCAAAATTCAAGCTTAGACTGAAAAGAGTAGGAAAAACCACTAGGCCACTCAGGTATAATCTAAACCAAATCCCTTATGAATACACAGTGGAAGTAAAGAACAGATTTAAGGAACTAGATTTGGTGGACAGAGTGCCTGAAGAACTTTGGATAGAGGCTCGTAACATTGTCCAGGAGGCAGCAACGAAAACCATCCCAAAGAAAAGGAAATGCAAGAAAGCAAAGTGGCTGTCCAACGAGGCCTTAGAAATAGCAGAGAGGAGAAGGGAAGCAAAATGCAAGGGAGATAGGGAAAGTTACAGAAACTTGAATGCAGACTTCCAAAGAATAGCAAGGAGAGACAAGAGGGCCTTCTTAAATGAACAATGCAAAGAAATAGAGGAAGATAACAGAAAAGGAAAGACCAGAGATCTGTTCAGGAAAATTGGAGATATTAGAGGAACATTTTGCGCAAAGATGAACATGATAAAAGACAAAAATGGGAGGGACCTAACAGAAGCAGAAGACGTCAAGAAGAGGTGGCAAGAATACACAGAGGAATTATATCAGAAAGATTTGGATATCCCGGACAACCCAGACAATGTAGTTGCTGACCTTGAGCCAGACATCCTGGAGAGCGAAGTCAAGTGGGCCTTAGAAAGCCTGGCTAACAACAAGGCCAGTGGAGGTGATGGCATTCCAGTTGAACTATTTAAAATCTTGAAAGATGATGCTGTTAAGGTGCTACATTCAATATGCCAGCAAGTTTGGAAAACTCAACAGTGGCCAGAGGATTGGAAAAGATCAGTCGACATCCCAATCCCAAAGAAAGGCAGTGCCAAAGAATGCTCCAACTACCATACAATTGCACTCATTTTGCACGCTAGCAAGGTTATGCTCAAAATCCTGCAAGGTAGGCTTCAGCAGTATGTGGACCGAGACCTCCCAGAAGTACAAGCTGGATTCCGAAGAGGCAGAGGAACTCGAGATCAAATTGCTAAGTTGCGCTGGATTATGGAGAAAGCCAGAGAGTTCCAGAAAAATATCTACTTCTGCTTCATTGACTATGCGAAAGCCTTTGACTGTGTGGACCACAGCAAACTATGGCAAGTTCTTAAAGAAATGGGAGTGCCTGACCACTTTATCTGTCTCCTGAGAAACCTATATGTGGGACAGGAAGCAACAGTTAGAACTGGTCATGGAACAGCTGAGTGGTTCAAAATTGGGAAAGGAGTACGGCAAGGCTGTATATTGTCCCCCAGCTTATTTAACTTATATGCAGAATACATCATGCGGAAGGCTGGACTGGAAGAAACCCAAGCCGGAATTAAGATTGCCAGAAGAAATATCAACAACCTCCGATATGCAGATGATACCACTCTGATGGCAGAAAGTGAGGAGGAATTAAAGAACCTTGTAATGAGAGTGAAAGAGGAGAGTGCAAAAACGGTCTGAAACTCAACATCAAAAAAACTAAGATCATGGCCACTGGTCCCATCACCTCCTGGGAAATAGAAGGGGAAGATATGGAGGCAGTGTCAAATTTTATCTTCCTGGGCTCCATGATCACTGCAGATGGAGACAGCAGCCCTGAAATTAAAAGACGCCTTCTTCTTGGGAGGAAAGCGACGACAAATCTTGACAGAATTTTGAAAAGCAGAGACATCGCCTTGCCAACAAAAGTCTGAATAGTCAAAGCTATGGTTTTTCCTGTCGTGATGTATGGAAGTGAGAGCTGGACCATAAAGAAAGCAGACCGCCGAAGAATTGATGCCTTTGAATTGTGCTGCTGGAGGAGGCTCTTGAGAATCCCCTGGACTGCAAGGAGAACAAACCTATCAGTTCTAAAGGAAATCAACCCTGAGTGCTCACTGGAAAGACAGATCCTGAAGCTGAGGCTCCAGTACTTTGGCCATCTCATGAGAAGAAAAGAGTCCTTGGAAAAAACCTTGATGTTAGGAAAGTGTGATGGCAAGAGGAGAAGGGGACGACCGAGGATGAGATGGCTGGACAGTGTCTGCGAAGCAACCAACATGAACCTGACACAACTCCAGGAGGCAGTAGAAGACAGGAGGGCCTGGCGTGCTCTGGTCCATGGGGTCACGAAGAGTCGGACACGACTAAACGACTAAACACACACACACAAGAATCTTTAGTCCTTATTTAACCCTTTTGGTGTACAGTGGGATCTGTGAGGATAGCCCACTTCAACAGTCTTTGCTTTGAATTTCACATGACAATTCATTTTTTCCCTATAACAGTCACTTTGATTGATGTGGTAGAATGCCCTGGGAAGTTTAATTGTTCGGAAAGTGCCATTTCTGATATCAGATTTCTATCCTTTTTTTTTTCTTGAATAGAGACTGCCTTATTTGCACTGTGTAGAATTCAGAAGGGCTGTATTGGCAAAGTACAGCACAGACCACATTAGCAAGTGTACATATAAACAATCCTCTGATGTGGTTAAGGTTGCTGGGGCTGATAATGGGGCTGCAGAGAAGATGTGGGAATACAACAGGCGATCTAATCCAGCTTTCCATATGAAATGTTCTGTGAACGTATTGACCAGATAAAGAGATAAAATACATCCTTATCTGACACCTTTGTCTATCAGAAACATTCTGTCTCCCCATATTCTGTTCTGGCAGTAGCTTCCTGTCCACAATATAGGTTACACTTGGACCCTCTACTTACGGAATTAATCCGTATTGGAATGGTGGCTGCAGGTTGAAAAGTCTGTAGGTCGAGTCTCCATTGACCTACAATGCATTGAAAACCGATTAATCCCGTAACCAGCTGTTTTTGTTCCATTTTGGTTTTTTTCTGGTCTGTACTGTAGGTCGATTCGCTGGCTGCAAGTCGAACCTAAATTTTGCAGCCAGAGAAGACTGTAACTCGAAAAGCCTGTAAGTCGAGCCGTCTGTAAGTCGAGGGTCCACTGTATACATCAGGCCAATCGAGTGCTAAGACACACCTGTTTCTTTCAGAACAATCCATAGCATCTTGTGATCCATACAGTCAAAGGCTTTGCTAGGTCTATAAAGCATAAACTGATCTCCTGAAAGTCTTTGGTGCATTCCAGTAGACAGTGTGTATTGCAATATAATATTGGATGCCTCTTCCTCTATGAAATCCAGCTTGAATGTCAGGCATTTCTCACTCTTATAGGATAAGAATCTTGCAATACCTTGAGTATCACTATCTATATGGGATTTCAATAAAGTTGCAAAACCTTGATCATCACTTTGTCTATATGGAAAATTAGAGCAATGGTCCTATAGTCAGTGCACTCATTAGCATCTATTTTTAATATACTGGGATTTATATTGAACATTTTCAGTCTGCAGGTCATTGTCTTTTCTATATTTGCTGACAAATTCTTGTTAGGATTTTGACAGATTCTCCATCTGTAGCTTTAAATAATTCTATCAGTATTACATCTACTCCTGATAATTTAATTTCTTCAAGAGCGTTCAGAGCACCTTTCACTTAACATTTTGAAATATCAGGTTCTCAAAGGAATCAGTTATTTTATTTCTTCTGTAATTCTCCAGTATATTGTTTCTACCTTCTCTTAATTTTATCCTGGTCAGATAATGTGTTTCCCTGTTGGCCTTTCAGCATTCCTAATTAAGATTTAAATTTCCCATTGATTTCTTTAATCTTCTGTAAAAGATCTGGTTTTCCTTTTTGTTTGGCCATTGTAATAATTCTCTTTACATCTACATGATAGATGCTGAAAAGTCGCATTTACAATTCTGACCCTACTTCTATTACCTTTCCAAGTTTCCTTCTCACCCTTTAACCATTTTAAGAGGTTCTCCCATCATCCATCTATGCTTCTTCTTCTTCTAATTACAGGAATAGTCTCATCCCACACATAATATATCTGATTTCAATCTACAGTCTTTCTGGTTGAGTCAATTATAATGTAAATCTGTTCTTTATGTGTATTTGAATAATGTAATCTGTTCTTCATGCAGACTTTAAATTCTTCAGAAATGTTATATATTGGCATTAGGATTCTTTTCATGTTCTTTTTCAGCTTTACTCTAATTTTCGATATTAATAACATCTGCTCCTGGGCTTGCTTTGGCAGAGAGAATATAGCTTCTTCATCTTCTGCTTCCAATTACACAATCTAATTGATTGCCATATTGGCCATATAGTGATGTCCACATGTACAGTCATTTGTTTGGTTGATTGGAGTATTTGCAATAGATTGTTTGCTTCTATGAGTCATGCTCCTGCTTCATTTCTTACCTCTAGGCTGAATTATCTGCGTAAGCTTTGAAGAATACCTGCTGTAAATCCATGAGTTTTGAGTTTCTGTCTTGCGAATCAGAGTGGCTATATTGGAGGCCATGGTTGTAGACAGTATATTTTATTACGATTTCTGGATGGAATCTGGAGAAATGTAGGCATGTTCAGTGACCCATGATTTTCCAGAATAATGTGATGCTTAAACGTTGATTGTAAAGCTCCAGAGTGGAGTCTAAAAAGTGCCTGTTTTGTGGACTGATTGAGCTTCAGGTAAAGGGTGAAACTGTAGACGTTCTGTTGGAATTTTTCAAGTGATTCCTTGCCACCACTACATCCACAATGGCTAAAATAGTGTAATCTTGCAGATTGTGAATGGACTAGAATTTCCCCAGAAAATCTGTTTTGTCTGTTATGTAGTTGGGTGCACTGGTTTAAAGATGGTATCAATGCACACCAGTTTGGTTTCCAAATCTAGCTTTGGCACAACTCTAGTGTTTTAACAGCAGTATGTGTAAAGAACAACAGCTGAAGCTTTTGCTGGCACAGAGATGAAACAATGTGGAATTTTCACTTACAGAAATACCACTAGTGATGGAATAGCTAAGGTATAGGGCAGGAATGTAGAGCTGCTGCAAGAAAATTGGCAAACCTCACTCAGATCCAACAATTAAAATATCTGAAGGGCTGGAAACACGGAAAATGAGCCTCTTGCTGTATTCCCTAGGGACTGAAAACTCTGATGTGAATCTCTAGTGACGCCTGCAGTTCCTTGTCATACATAATTTTTTTTTGCTTACTAGAGACATGATCTGTAGCAACAGCACTTATACTTAGCCTTCAAGCCTGAAATGAGCCATGATGAGCATAAGGCAATATTGTTTTTGACAAATCCGAGCTAGTAGTTCTCTGACATGACAGAAAATGTTGCATTGGTAATAAACCTGAGTTCATGATATAATGCATCTCTTTGGGCGCATCTCATTTGAGTGAGGCACCCATGCATGGATGAGTGGTGTACATACACACCCAAGCAGAATCCCCGTGAAGGTTGGGATATATTATGTCAGGGAATGGAAAATGGACCTAGTAACTAGTGCATCATTCAGGAAGCACTTACTAAAAGGGTGCATTTGGGGAAAATACTGGGAGGCTGCAAGTCCGGTCCCTAGCCAGCAGCCATGCCTGCTGTTCCATTTGCCTGGCGCTTGTACACAATCCCATTCTCTTCTTCGGTCAGTGATAGAATACTAGTAAGGCAGGAGAATGGTGGCTCATTCAACCCACTTCCTGGCCCTGGGCAGAGCTTATTCGTGCTCCGCTTCCGTTGTGGGGGAAGGGAGTCGTGGGAAACGTGTGTTGCTTTGTCCTCGTTCTGATTTCTTTATAGCAAACGTACAGTTTTGAACACAGATGTAATTAAGCATATTTGCTTTTTTAAATCTGTTTCTAACCGGTATTTGGTCCCCCCCCCCCCAGTTATCGTTAGCTCTGTTCCACTTTTCGAGGAATACTGTATAAGACTAAAAGGCTGAGGCTATGTAAGTGTGCAAGCGTACCTGAAAAAAAACACACACCATCAAACAAACTAATTCCGAGCAAACAGGGATGCGACTGCACTTCCCACTTATCGGAGTTCCTGAAGTTGGGGGGTGGGGGGAGAAAAAACAACGGTCTGGGGAAAACTTCCAGCCTCGCTCTCGCTCCCTTTCCATTCTCGCGACAAGGGTAAAGACCGCCCTTCCTCCTCCTCCTCTTCCTCCTCCTCCTCCTCTTCTAGGATTGTAGCCTTCCGGCAACTGCTGAGGAGAGTCACCTCGATTCTCCTAAAACCCAGGAAGTGAGAGGTTCGTGGGCAGGATCGCTGCAGTAGCGATGGCAGGTCAGGTGGTTCATAGTTTCAAACTCGCTCTGCTCTTCCCATAACCTCTGGTGATTAAACTTCCCCCTTTCCTCTCATCAGGTTAATTAAAACTCATTAACGCTGCTGTAGGAACTTTAACTCGCAGGAAGTCTCTTCTTGTAGGGCTTATTTACGCCTACCGTTGTACAAGGACACTTTTTGGCTATGGCCCTACATCGGTTTGCAATAATCTCTAATGAACTCTGGAAATAGTTTCCATCTCAAATGAACTGATTTGTCCACAACCTTTAGGTGGGTGTCATTTCTTTTTCTTCATCATTTCTCGTGCCACTCCTCCTTCAACTGATCAACCTCATGACTATTCTGGTTTTGGACGGTTATATCTTCTCTTTCTTTATTCGTATCAGAGAGTTGCATAATGCAAAATAACGGGCGCCCTTAAAATACTGGCAAAAAAAAATAATTAAAATGCAAGACAGTCGCCAGAAGCAGTCAGAGCTTGACATGAGTACAGTAATTTTTCCTCGACTTCAGCCAATGCTTTTGGAAATGCTATATGTTTAAACTCAACAATTTAAGAAGTAGATATCCACGTGTCCTAAATTTCTGTGAGGAACCGGTGGTATTGGTGAGACAAGCTGTAGGGAGCTTAATCGGAGACCATAGCCTGACTTAAAATTTCAGCATTGGATCTTTTGCATGGGTGTAATGAAAAGGAGTTTTTGAGCAGAGAAGGAACACCCTTTATTTTTCTACTTGGTACAAGAGATCCACATCACTCTAGATATGTAAGTCATAGGTTAGTGCAATGAATGTAAACCCACAAATCCAGAAGGTGACCAGTGCAGAAGTACTAAGACACATGTACAGACATAATGAAACCACATAGGGTGCTTAATGGTTCAGTTGCATAATGAGAAACAAAAAGTACAGATTGTTAGAGATGATCATTCATCTCTACATCAAGGAAAAGAAGTGTAGGAAGGAGAGAAACATATTGGTTGGAATCTAGTTTGGATGCAACAACAATATTGCTTAAGAATTCTGAAACCAGAAAAGCAGTGATGACCTTTAACCCTCTGTAGGAGAGGAAAAAAGAATTGTATTGTCAAATAAAGGGGGAAGATCAAGTGAGCTCCAGCCAGTATATGGCTGCCTCACAATGCCAGCTGTATACCGTGTTTCCCCAAAAATAAGACAGGGTCTTATATTAATTTTTGCTCCAAAATGCATTAGGGCTTATTTTCAGGGGATTTTTTTTTACATTTTTATTCATGTACAACAATCTTCATTTATTCAAATACAGTCATGTCATCTTCTTCTGGTTGCTGCCCAATGCTGTCCAATAGTGGAGGGCAGGGTTTCACTTAACTGGGGCATATTTTTAGGGTAGAGCTTATATTACAAGCACCCTGAGAAATCATACTAGGGCTTATTTTCGGGGAAACAGGGTAACTGTGAAGTTTTGCAAGTCACTCTGTTACCCTGCCTCTAAGTTTTCCATTCCCTTTCCAAGTCAGTCAGTACAAGGCATAGTAAGCATTCTCCGTTAGCTGTTTTTAGAGTCCCCTGCTACCATTCCATAATTTTCCCTGTAAAGCTTTCTCTTTTGATTTTCTGCAACTATTTTGGTTTCCTCCTGCCTGCTGATGGCTCCCTATTTTGCAAGAGTGCTGCCATTTTATGTAAATAAGACCTTTTTATTGAGAATGGACTTTGGCATGAACTGCCCTGAGAACCCAGGTTGGCCCCTGCCCTCTTGTCCTTCCATCCTCAGGCAAATACTTTTTCCTTCAGGCAGGCTTTTCAGCAGTTAGTCTCTCAGGAATGGTAGTTTTTAACTTACAGATTTTTAAATGTTTTAAATTTGTTTTTAAACATGAGTTTTTAATCAATTAAAATGTAATTTTAATTTAATATATGTTTAATTGTTTTTAAATATATTTATATAGTCTTTTAAAAATCTGTTATCTGTTGTGAGCCACCTTGTGCCCCCTATGGGAAGAAAGGTGGCGTATACAGAAAATCAGTCAGTCAGTTGATTTAATTGGTCTTTAATTACATAGGTGGTGGCTTTCTTTTTTTCTTTAAAATTTGGACAGAGTCCTATTGGCGTTTGGGCGTGGTTTGTGTAACCTGTCATAGCTAATTGTAGCTTATTGACAAAGGTGCATCTTGGCTGGGTGCGTATCAGGCACATATCTGAGACAGGCTCCATCACTTTGTCAGGTAGTCATACTTAGCTGCTACAAGTTATGCAAGCCTGGCAGGAACTCCAATAGAATTCTGGTGAGTATGTTTTAATCTGTTTCATGTTGTCATTTCAGTTTTATTTTAGTACCTTCAAATTTGATATTGAATACAAATTTTATTGGTCTTGTTATTGTTGGTAGAAAGGCAGGATATAAATGTAATTAAGAGTAAATAAGTACAGTACTCTAGAAATAAGTTTACATTGTGATGGTATTTTAATGGAAACTTTTACATTCCGAACAGATCTTGGAAGAGTTACATGATCATGATGGCAGGGGGATTCTGTGAGCTGTAGTTCTAGAAAGTGACTTTCCTAAGCTCCGGTTCATAGATGTGTGAAAGGGTTCTCTCATCATTGTCCTAGGAAAAACTAGAGGTGCCGCCTCCTTTGCCTTCTCTTACATTCTCCCCAGTATGACAGCAGGAGTTTACTTTTATTCCTACATTCTATCTTTTCCAGAGCTAGTTTCATCCAAACCATCTCTCTTGTCAAGGGATCCTGCAGGATCCAGCCCCAACTGGGGCAGCAACCAACCCCAACCGGGGGTGGGTGGGTGTCGCATCTTCTGCGGCTCCTCAAGCACTTCCCTCTGTCTGTCTCAACTCTCTCTATCACCTCTACCCAATCTCTCTTGTCTTTGATATCCTCCTCTATTATCACCCCCTTCTCTTCCCCCTGAGCCATTGCCAGGAACGCTACCACTACTGCCACAACTATTCCCACTATTTCTTTCTTGCACTTTTCCTCTTCTCCTGAGATTGGTTTTCTGATCCCCTGTAATTGCAATTCTGTTATAGCCTTCAATATGATATAAACAGTTTTGTATCTCTCTGCCATGGACGATGGAGGGGACGGCTCACTCTTGCCTCCTATTGCCTTCAGCTTTTCTTCTTCACAAGATGACACACTGCTTCTGGATGGCAGCAACAAGGAGGGAAGGGCTGTTCCCTTAATTTATTGCTTATCAGCTTACCAAGAGAATCTGCAAAGATACGGAGAAATGGCATCCAAGATGGCTTAGGAGCTCACTGCCTGATATTCCATATCTTGCTGGGAAGACACGTGCTGCAGTCACATCTAACACAGAGCACTGTTTACTTGCTTATCTTGCTTTATTTGCTTACCAAGCATCACATCTTACATGAAACGCAGCCCTCAGGACCAAAGCAGATATACAGAGAAACCAGATTCCACAAGTAGTGCTCCCTCAATTGCCAGAAAGGATTTAATTGTGAACAAATATTAAAAGAAGAAGCATGTGTCATCTGGATTATCTCCCAGAAGAAAACAATGGGCTTGTCTACATGGTGTAAAAAGAGTGGGTGGGGTTGGGCTGAATAGGGCCATTGGGAGGTCCGGTATGTCATTTGGTGTGATCTTTGTATCCAAATGGCATATAGACCTGAATGCCAATATGGTTTCATCAAATGAAAGATAAGACAAATTTGGAAAGGGACCAAACTAGATCGATCCTACAGTAGTAGAAGTCCCTGAGAAGGGCTCAGAAATGTGTGGATACAAACTCTTTGGGAGTGGGCTGGTTCATTCCAGCAAAGACATGGTCTGATCACCATCTTTAGAAGCCAACCAGCCCATCCTTGTGGTGGACCAAAAAACAGTCTAAATGCCTGTGCAGTGAGCCTCAATAGCTTCCTTTGTGTTTCTAATTTTAGAGTCACACATGACAAACTAGATCATGATTCTAGGGAGAAAATGTGATCAAGTTAGGGAAGATGTGTTTCTCTGAACATGTTTTGACTTCAGGAACACATTACGTAGTAGTCTACTGTGTCCAAATGGAGCTGTCCACCTTATCCACCTTCAATCTACAGGAATTGAATGACCAAACTTGAAAAAAAAACATTACTTTCTGTCCATTGTTGAGACAGCAGGCAATAATATTTCCAGTTTCAAATTCATTCTACAGTGGGATTTTCTTAGCTTTGCAATTTTCATAGTCCTAATGTAGGCATCTTTCAGTCTCAAGAGACTATGACAACATGCTCTGAATAGAGGTCTTGGAACAGCGTCTAGTGTGGCTGAGAAGGCCAATTCGAGAGTAACAATCCCTTCTACACTGAGGACAAATACAATCTGTCCTCTGTCCAGCTCCCTGATTTTGCTGGTTTTGGGACTGCCTCTTTGTCTTGGCCTGCTGGACAAGTGTCCTTCAAGTTGGGAGAGGCCATGATGCACCCCCTGCCTCCAGCCTGAACACTCAGATGTCAAGGTTTCCCAGTTTACTGGATGTGTATTAAAACATATCCTGGAATGTAATGATACTGTAGTTGATAAATGCTGTTTCAGAAGTTGAACACGTTTACTAGTCAACTGTACGACAGAAAAGGAAAGTCCGAAATATCTCTGAATATTGTCATTGCTTGCTTTTTCTTGTCCATCTTTTTTCCTGCTCGCTCTTTTTCCTACAGTAAGGATCATGGGATAGGAATGTTACATTTCCTGAAACATATCTATTAAATATATTTTATACAGAATAGTCACTTGCAAGTTATAAAACATCTTTTTCAAAAATAACCAGTAAGCTAGCAACGATAGCTTAGAGTGCCAGCTTTGTGAACCATTCAGTTTAGAGGGGCAGATACAGTTAAAGCATATGTAAAAAGCCCAATATCTACAAACATGCCTGCACCATGCAATGATTTTCTGTTCTTTTATTTCAGGCACCGTCTCAGAGCTGCAGTTCTTGGTCCCCTGGGGCCACATTGCAGCCAAGGCATGGGGCTCTCCAAAAGGCCGACCCGTGCTGTGTTTACATGGTTGGTTGGACAATGCAAACACGTTCAACAAACTCATTCCTTTACTCCCTAGAGGTGGGTCTGTGAGAAAGATATTCAAAAAGTTACTATCATGGACTAGTATCCCCAGAGGTCCCCAACTGGGCTGAGTGGCTGTTCTGGGAGGTAGTTTTTAAAAAGTAGCTTTTCCACACTCTGTGTGTGGGTTGGCACATGACTTGTTCTTCTTTCCTTGTTCTCTTTCAGATTGCTATTACATGGCAATAGATTTGGGGGGCCATGGCCTGTCTTCCCACCGTCCAGCTGGATCTCTGTATTACCTCATGGATTATGTGGGTGATGTGCGAAGGGTAGCAGCAGGTGAGCATGTTACACTTGTCTGTAGTATACGGACAGTTTGAGTTTCTCAGTGGTTTGAATACTGGTATGATTCCTAGCTACATACAAGCAGATTCCTTCTCACTCCTGATCAATGATAGTTAGACTTATTAATTTGTTTCCACCGGCCTCTGTCTGATGTCTTTTCAACCCATTTTCAAGAGCAAGCATATAAACGTACAGTATAGCCATGGATTTAGCTGGATCTCTCCATCAAACTCTCCAAAATAAAACATGACACAAAGCTAGTCAAAGCACACGGTGTCCACATGAATTGCATTGTTGCATTGGCTGTAAAGGAATGGAGAATGTATGGCCCTCAGAGAGGTTGTTTAATTCAAACTTCCATCTTCCTTCACCATTGGCTGTACTTGCGAAGGTGGGTGGGAGTTGCAGTCCAGCAATAGCTATATGCCATATGTTTCTCACCATTGTTGTGTATGATTCTTAGTGTAGGCACAAATCTTCAGCTTTAATTCAGTACAACTTGTTAACAGATACTGAATCCAGGACCATTGTTTACTCTGGAAAGTGAATTGTTTCATGAATATCAATATGAAAATGTTTCCAGCTGCTAAAGTATGACCTGGGAGGAAAGCAATGACAAACCTAGACAGCATCTTAAAAAGCAGAGACATCACCTTACCGACAAAGGTCTGCATAGTCAAAGCTATGAGAAGACTCCCTAGAAAAGCCCCTGATGTTGGGAAAGAGTGAAGGCAAGAGGAGAAGGGGACAACAGAGGATGAGATGGTTGGACAGTGTCATTGAAGCTACCAACATGAATTTGACCCAACTCCAGGAGGCAGTGGAAGACAGAAGGGTCTGGCGTGCTCTGGTCCATGGGGTCACGAGAGTCGGACACGACTTAACGACTAGACAACAACAAAAAGTATGACCACTGTATTTCTCGCATAGTCTTACTTCCTTTTAGGAAAATTCATACTGTGCCTTAGAATAGAATGCAGGGATACAGCAGTAAACAGAAATAAAGTAAGGCTCATATTAGTGGCAGTGAATCAATACATAACACCTTGCACTGATATATCCAAGTTCACTCTAGTGTTAATATAATGGGAGACTTAAGCAGAAGAAAGTTGCCTGTTAAGGTCAGTGGAGCCATGTTCCAGGCACAATTATTATCTTATATGGATGGTGAGGAAGTAGCTTCAGCTAGTAGCTCTGTAAACCACCAACTCCACTCATATGTGTGTTTCTTTTAAAGAAGGCAAGGGCATCAGATTGCCTCTGGAAGCTATGTTATGATGGTCAGTGGAATGTGCTCTCCAGGGGCATCAATAAATTAAGGGAGAATTTTTAATTGGTACTATACTGAATGCCTCTAAGCATATTCAGAGTATTTTTCTACACTGTTGACTGAAAACTTGCACCTTCTGTCTCTCTAACCAATTGGGATCAAAAACTGGGAATTGAATATCTTGACACAAAAAGAGAGTGAAATGCTATTATATCCTTTGCATTAGCAGGGCTCTGCTCGTAACACTTGAGTGATAACTTCTTCAGCTGTCCCTGATTTTTCAGACAGAAACTCTGGGTTGTCCTTTGATTCCTTTTCTTTCCTCTCTCTTGTCATCTTTGTGAAGGTGGCCCTGATGTCCTCTCTTTCTCATCCACACTCACAGCCTGCTTGCTGTTGTGTGTTTATGGGTGCCGTCAGTTTCATCCTATAAACCAGGGAAATTAGAACAAATTCCCCACTTCTGGTATTGTTGCTGAAGAATTTTTCAGTACCCCCGCTGCTATTTCTAGTACAAGCAGGACATACCAATGGAATTTATTAAAGTTGTGGGTGAAGGTTAAGCTTGGTACGTTGCTCCCTAGTATCTTCCAAAGAATTCAAGTTTGATTCATCAGCCAGTGACTTGGAGAATTATGCAATTTATGCCTTTTTCCTCAGAACGCAGCCGTAACAGTCACACAGACAATAATTGAAGCAAACACTATATATCTAATTGATACCAACAATTGCTGTCCTCTTTTTGTAACTGTAACATTACAAAAATATTTGAAACAAAGTTCTTTTTTATGTGTGATATATGGTGAAACAGACTACAGTGGAGCCTCGCTTAGCGATCGCTCCATTGAGCGACGAAATCGCTTAGTGATGGGGTTTTGGCCATCGCAAGAGCGATCGCTTAGCGATGGTCTCTATGGGGGAAAATCGCTTTGCGATGATCGCAGGGAAGCGATCACCGCAAAGCCCCCATTTCTGGCCAGCTTGGCTGCCAGAAAAACAAAATGGCCACCCGCTGTGTTGCCTTGCTTTAGAGGCACCGAAAATGGCCGCCCCTATGGAGGATCTTCGCATAAGGTTAGTTTTTAAGCCCATAGGAATGCATTAACGGTATTTTAATGCATTTCTATGGGCTTTTTTATTCCGTTTAGTGATGAAATCGCTTAGCAACTTTTTCTGGGAACGGATTAACGTCGCTAAGCGAGGCACCACTGTAATGGCTACTTCTTTAATAATGGGGTCATTTTTCAAAATTAAAAAAAATGGAGAGGCTATTTGCCAGTCTTAATCATTCAGGACTAATATTTAGGTTAAGGTGGCTTTTTTAATTATCTATTTCCTACGAAGCATTTCTTATTCACTTCCTGTTTGACAGCCATCTCTTTTTTCAAATAATTAATTTAGTCATTCTCTGACAAGTGGTTTCTTCTCAAGACCCAAGGTAAGCAAATGTTTGTATTTGGGTGATCTGAATGCAACATGTAGGACCTCAACTATGGGATCTTTGCTCAGATGCCGGGATCTTTCTGTTTTCTCTTTTTTAGCACTGAAATGGAACCGATTTACCCTTATGGGTCACAGTATGGGTAAGTGATTCTTGTCCCCTATGTCTCTTGGTTCCTATTTACACTGTAGTGAATGCTTAACTTTCAGTCAAATCTTTCAGAAGTCTTTACAGCATCTATTTCAAAGAGGCAAACATTTCCTCTCGTTTCTTGGCTTATTAAACACTTAGTTTTCTTCTTACTACTCAGGTTCTGCCCCTTGGATGAGGAGGGTAGACTATTAATGTTATTACAATTATTTTATCCACCTTTGAGGGTAGAACTCTCTTCTAGGCAGCTGACCTTTGTAAGTATCATTAAAATACATTTTCATCCCAAGCACCAGGATTGGACACTTTGTCCCTTAGACATGTTTTCTTGTAGAATTCACACAGAATTAGATGTACATGGTAGGCATTCTATGACATGGTAACCCAAAAAGTATCTCCAAGTTTTAGCCCCTTGCTATGTACAATTTTGTTTGGTTCTGGTTTTTTTGTTTGTTTGTTTTTGGCACAAATCCACTGCTTTCTGCTATTGGGCAATTTTTTTTTCTTCCAGTAATTATCAATATTGTGGGAGAATAAAATTATTCTTGTACAAACCATAATGTTGAGAAGCAAAAGTGACCTTTTGTGGTTGTCAATAGATTGGCTTGTTTGGTGAGAAGAACTGAAATTCTAAGACAGTTCAGGAAATGCATGCAACCCATCCCCAAACCTAACTACATTGCTAATGATACTGCTAACCCTCCATTGATTGGCAGTATCATGAAGTCAAAAACTCACACCTCACTTGATTCTAAGTATTTAAAAAAGTCCACGGACCTGCACCAGGCTGGAGATCTGTCTCAGTGACCTGGTCCCGCCATGGTCACAAACTGGCACCGGGCTGCGGACCGGAGGCTGGGGACCCTTGAGTTACAGGCATCAGTCTCCTTTCCACAGACAGTTGGTGACACAGGGTCCTGTAAGGCTGGAGAGAGAATAAAGTCTAGTTTGGAGTACGCTCTAAAGTTTACTTGCCTGCTTCCTTACTTGGAGGTTCCTACCCACATAGCAGGGTTGATCATATGATAAGTAGTCTTGGTCCTGACTCTGTATTAAATCCACTTCCTTTTCTTTCATCTAGGTGGAACTGTTGCTGGCATGGTGAGTCTGTTGATCATAGGGTGTTAACCATGTAAGAGTGTAATTTCTCATTGGAACATTTTTTGCCCCACGGCAGATGCAAAAGCGAATAAGAAATATGATCTAGGTAGGACACTTATACCTGTAATAAAGGAATTGAACTTCTTCTTTCTCCCTGTATCTTCCTAGTTCTCATGTGTTTTCCCTGAACTGGTGGAGAAGCTGATATTGGTGGAATCATATGGTTTTTATCCAGCTGCAAAGGTTAGATTTTAAAATTGTTGTGATATGTTTGAAAGACTTGACATAAACGAAGTGAACCTTGCTGTTCCAAAAAAAGAAGAAGCTATTGTTAGGCAGAAAAATGAATCTGAGGCCCTGTCCAGACAGGGAATTTGTATTGGTCTGGTTCACACTTAAAAGGTTTTTATTTTCATTGTGGTCTATTTTATCACTCACTTGAGCAAACCTTCTGTTCACACTGGAGATGTTTATTCTCCTGTGAGGAGGGGTTAATTCAAGCCTTTGGATCGCCAGTTTACTCTTGTGTACCTGGTTTGCCTGCAAGTGAGGTTTACCTGGTGTACTTCCAACGAGGGAAGCAACAGTGACGTGAGGGGGAAACGTTGGGGTGAAAGTTGGGGAGACAGAAGGGAGGTACCCCCCTTTGCGTCTGTCTCCTCAGCTGGGGCTCTGCTGCCTTGTAGGGGCTAGAGATGTGAAATTTCCAGAAATTTTGAAGCCATATAAAATGGCTTTGGAAAAAAATAGGAAAAAAATAGTCACCCCCCCCCCCAATTTTTCCATTTTCTACCCAGGCCTTCCCATTTCTAGTGGAGGTGGAGCCCGTGGAGTTGACATAACTCCCTTCCTGCCTTTTCTCACAGCCATCATTCATCTGGCTGGTGTGGCTTTCCTTTTTGTTGTTGTTAAATAAAGTAAGTGGCATATAAAAGAGCAATACATCAACCTAGCATGGTATCACAATTGCACTGCATCAGTTAAAAAAATATTAAAAAGAAGATGAAAATAGAGGAAGATTTTTTCCATCTGCCCTTTTATTGTCACAGCTCACCTATTACACTAAAATAGTTGTCACCTCTGTGCCTCATGGCGCAGTGGTTAAACCGCTGTACTGCAGCCTAAACTGTGCTCATCATGTGGGGTTCAATCCCAGGCAGCCGGCTCGAGGTTGACTCAGCCTTCTATCCTTCGGAGGTCAGTAAAATGAGTACCCAGCTCGCTGGGGGGGGGGGGCAATGTGTAGCCTGCATAATTAACTTGTAAACCGCCCAGAGAGTGCTTGAAGCACTATGGGGCGGTATATAAGCAGCACACTTTGCTTTGCTTTGCTTTGATAATGCAGCCCACAGCTCCATTTGGGTTTGAACTAGCCATCTGCACAGTCTACACAACGGGATAATTAGGATCCTACTGAATCATGCCAAAATACAGAAACCCCTAGTGTTGTGCCAGAAAGGTATGTGAAAGCTCTTAAAGGAGCAGAATGGTTTGATCTAAGTAGAACCATGAGTGGATGATGCAATTTGATTTCAACCAAATGTACTGATCTTTATACTCAGTTGGACAGGTCCTGAAATGAAGTAGATAGGAACTGATTTCACCTTTTATCTTCCTTGAGAGCATGTGTTACTTTAAGAGTGCATGATACAGGAAAGGAATTTACCCTAACAATTTCCTTTTAACCAAGCATTTTTCCAACTTCTAACTAGAAGGACATATGCTACAGAAATGGCTGAAATTGTGTTGTGTAATGTAATAAGTGGATGAGATGGTTGAACAGTGTCATCGAAGCGACCAACATGAATTTGATTGAACTCTGGGAGGCAGAGGAAGACAGGAGGGCCTGGCGTGCTTTGGTCCATGGGGTCACGAAGAGTTGGACACGACTTAATGACTAAACAACAACAACAGTGTAATAAGATGCACTAAATTAGGCCCATCGAATAAGTGGAGATTTGGTAAGTCAGCTCCGTCATAACCTCCATTGATTTGGGTCATCTAACCCACTGGTTCTTAACCTTGGGTTCCTCAGGAGTTTTGGACTGCAACTCCCAGAAGCCTTCACCACCAGCTGTCCTGACTGGGGTTTCTGGGAGTTGCAGTTCAAAAGCATCCGAGTAACAAAGGTTAAGAACCACTGATCTAACCCAACTTTTAGTGGTGTAGGAAAAGAATAGCAATATGTTTGCAATGTTTCCTGCAATGTGATAAATCCAGCAAGGCATCATGATAGCTGTGGATTGAATTTTGAATATAGGTAAATATGTTTGCTTTTATTTTGTGAAGGCAAAAGAAGGAAGTACAATGGCAAAAAAGGCAAGAGAGGGAGGGAAAGACAGACCAAAAATCCAAGAAAAAAACCAGAAGTTTAATAATGAAAGAATAGATGTATAAATATCAATGAAAGGCAACCGGATATCCAGTTTATGGCCATGCAAAGGTGACAGTTATGCCAGACATTCAAAAGGATTTTATTTTATCTCAGTTCATCAAATAATGGAGGCAAACATTTGTTATTATTTGTTTATTTAAAATTTTTCTATGCCGCCTTTCTCCCCAAAAGGACTAAAGTTTGCATTATGAATAGGAGTGAATAGCCAACAAAAATCTATGATGAATCAATTCTTGTTGATCAGTAGTTAATTCCTAAGAACATAAAAGCTTTAAAAAGAACAGGCACATCTGTTAATTTCAAAAATTGTTCCAATGCAATTTTAAAGATCCATTAGGTGAATTACACCAATTGATAGTGTTATTCAGGCATTTGTTAAAAAGTTGTTGTGGTACCCAGCCGTTCATAGTGAAAATTGCTCTGTCAAGCCATGCCTTCTAGAAAAAGGACTCCTCCTCATTCTCAAATCTAGATTTCTCATAAAGTCAAATTAGCATGAGAAAATAGATCAAATTGGTTCAGTCTAAAAGGCTGTGTGTTCCCCAAGATCACACAAGTGTAACAGTGGGTTGACCACTACAAATAAAACAAATTGCAAGCTTTTGTGGGAGAACATTCCACTTCTTCAGGCTTATGAATAGTGCAGAAAAATTACATACAAGAGTTCAAAAATTAGTGGCACGTGTCTATGAGAGTTGAATTCTGAAGCTGGGAATTTTTATACCACTTTCCTAGAACCAAAAGGTAGCCAGTTACTCTGTGATTCCCTTTCCCCACATGTGAGTATAAGCTATTCCACTCCTGCCATGTGAGCTTAAATTAAGCGTATGGATCGCAGTTGTATATATGCTGTCCTAGGTGAGCTCCGTTAAACTTGTAGGAGGTTGAACTAGTAAAATGTACACATATGTATCAGAGTATCTTCTGTAACTTGTTGGTATTTCAAACAGTAATGGAAACAGTCATGCAAAACAATTTTTTCACAAACTGTAGTAAACTTGCAAGGTGTGTTTTTGTTTGCTTGTGGGAAGAGGGAAAGGGAGCCTGCTCAAACCTGGCTACATACTGCTCCTGCAGCTGGTGGTGGTTTTGTGTCTCTTGTGAGATGTTTTGCATGCAAGCACCTACTACAGAAAGGAGAGAACTGCTTCTTTTATAGGAGTCAGAGAAGATCCTACTTTTTAAGCGGGCTATGATAGAGCATCTGCTGAAAACAGAAGCCAACCCACTCCTATCCCCCAAAGTATACACCCCAGAAGCGGCACTTCAGAGGTAAGTCCTTTTCTTGTATTCTGCAATTATTTGTGTCCATGTCTTGTACTTAAAGCTTCAAGAAGTTACTTTTTTTCCTGGGATCTGTTTGTGCTGAAAGCATGGCAAGGTTTATCCTGCCCAATGTGTGATCTTGTAGGTAACTTTCTTCAGCATCAGTTTCAAAAGTTCTGCTTCTTAGCAAGGGAAATACAGAAGATTTGGAACACTCACGAAGCTATTTCTGTTGCAGCCACTCCTCTGCCAGTGGTAGTTCAGGGTATGGACATGGTAAAGACTTTTCTATTCAGGCACTCTGGGTAGGTAACTATCTGCAAAGCAGTGGGTTTTTAATCAGTGTATACTATACATTTTTGTTGAGATTTCAGATAAGAAGTATCAGATTACACCTAGCAATACCTACTAAGATGGGGGAGGCCGTGGTGGGTCTTTATTGCATTAAAAACACGTTTGGATGCAGTTCAGAGATCTTGCTGTTACCAAAGGCAAAATACACCAGTGCCTGAACTAGAATAGAGCAGAAACTTGTTGTTTTTATGTCCTGTCAAACTGCTTAAGATTTATGCTGATCCTATGAATTAGTGACCTCCAGAAGGTCTTTTTGTCAAAAAGCCCTACTTGGCTCTTGCAAACTCAAGTCTGTGACTTCGTTTATTGTGTCAAGACCAACTCTAATTTGGTCTTCCTCTTCTCCCGTTGCCTTCAACTTTTCTCAACATAAATGGCTTTTCCAGTAAGTCTTATGTCCTTATGATTTCCCCAAGGTATTATAGCTTCAGTTTTGTCAGTCTTGTTTCTATTCAGGCTTGATTTGCTTTAACAACCATTTGTATCTCTTTCTGTCAGTCTGTGGTATCCGTAAAGCTATCTTCCAGTACTACATTTCACACAAATTAGTGTTTTTCCTGTTGGCTTTTTAAATTGTCCACCTTTTACATCCGTGTATAGTAAACGGGAATACAGTGGTGCCCCGCATAGCGACGTTAATCCGTTCCAGGATTAACGTCGCTATGTGAAATCGTCGCTAAACGGAACAAAAAAACCCATAGAAACGCATTAAATCCTGTTTAATGCGTTCCTATGGGGCAAAAACTCACCGTTCAGCGAAGATCCTCCATAGGGGCGGCCATTTTCGCCGCCTCAGTAAGCGAGGAATACGTCCAGAAAACAGGCGGCCATTTTGGAACCGCCCATCAGCTGTTAAAAAAGCATTGCTTTGCTATGATCAGTTCCCCAAGCAGGGAACCGATCATAGCAAAGCACTGCCAACCAGCCAGCTAGCCAGCCCGGGAGACACCAGGCGTCCTTGGGCAGCGGGCGAGCGAGGGCTCAGGAGGAAGGCCGCCAGAACACCTGAGCCTTGCCCTCCTCCCGGCTCTCTCCGAAGCACCCCTCACCCCTGTCTCCGCCGCCGCCGCCGCCACACCGCCGGGAGGAGGGCCACCGGAACACCCGGGCCTTGCCCTGCCTCCCCGCTCTCCCCGAAGCACCCCTCACCCCGTCTCTGCCGCCGCCGGCGCCGCGCCGCCGGGAGGAGGGCCGCCAGAACACCCGGGCCTTGCCCTGCCTCCTGGCTTTCCCCCAGCCACCCCCTCATCCCCTCCACCGCTGCTGCCGGTCAGCTGGGGGAAGCCGAAGCCGGCATTTCAGCCCAGCTCCGGAGGGGGGAATCCCTTCCCCCTCCCCTCCTGAAGCTGACGCTGAAGCTGGCATTTCAGCACAGCTCCGGAGGGGGGAATCCCTTCCCCCTCCCCTCCTGAAGCTGACGCTGAAGTCGGCATTTCAGCCCAGCTCCGGAGGGGGGAATCCCTTCCCGCTTCCCTCCTGAAGCTGACGCTGAAGCCGGCATTTCAGCACAGCTCCGGAGGATGGGGAGGGGAATCCCTTCCCCCCATACACTCGAAGCCCCGCCTATCAGCTGCGCGAAAATGGGGCGTAGGGGGAAAATCGCAAAGCAATTTCCCCCATTGAAAACATCGTTTTGCGATCGCTTTTGCGATCGCAAAATCTTCGTCGGTATGTGGATTGTTCGTTAAATGGAGCACCCGTTAAGCGAGGCACCACTGTACCATAGTGTAGATGACCTTCAGTGATACATTCTTCCACTTGATATCTATACTAGTTCCTTCATAGCTGCCCTTCTGAGTCTCGGGCTTCTTTTGATTTCTTAGCTGCTAACTCCATTTGGATTAATGATTGAATTGAAGCATAGAAAATCTTTCATAATTTCACTTTCTTCAATGACAGTGTTAAAGTTATAAACATGATTTTTGTTTTCTGAAAGTCTGCAGCAGCTTTTGTACTTTTTTCTTTCATTTTCATCATATATCCTAATCACTGTCTAACTGGGACAGGGTTAGCAGGGCTTCATCTCAAAGTGTCGGAATTTAAAAGGCAAAAAACATTTGCTGCTGAAAGGGTGCAAAAGCATCCTCCCTGAGCGCATCTGCTGCCTCCAGCCATTCCTTCCCAGGCAGAAGAAAACCCAAAAGAGGCAGGCTCAGCAAAGAACTAATATGGTGGTTCACATGCTCAGACCGAGCTTTTCCTCCCCATTCTCTCGCTGAATAATCCAGTCTTATGTGACCCAAGCTTAACCAGTAGGAGAACAAAGCCCTGATTGTTACACCTGTGATCATAATTAACCTCAGAGGTAGGAACCTTATGAATTCCTACCTACCATGAGGTTGTGATCCCAGTTATACTGTTGAACTCTATAATATTAGGGATTATAGGGGACAAATGCAGGTGGTACGTGGCTGGCTGAAATAAAATGTAGAAAAACTGTCAATACTTTAGAGCAGAGGTTCCCAACCCCTGGACTGCGGCCAGATGCCGGTTCGTGGCCATGACAGGACCAGGCCACAGGGACAGATCTCCTGCCCCACATGCATTCCCCCCATCCACCCCACCCACATACATGGGTGCCCCTCCCACCCGCGAGCGCGTCCCTCACCTCTGGGAGCACGCCCTCCTTCACGCATGCGCACAAGCACACTCCACCCCTCTGGGAGCATGCTCTGCCTCTTTGCACATGTGTGCGAGCACGCTCCACCCCTCCGCTAGCACGCCCTGCTGCTCTGTGAGCGTGGGGGTGTTCCCCGTGAGCATGGGGAGTGTTCCTGACCCCCTGTGCACGGACCCCCCAACTAGTCCATGTCTCAGAAAAGGTTGGGGACCACTGCTTTAGAGGATGAGTTAAACATTTAAAATGATAGCAACAGGTAGCTGGGCAGATGAAAGAATAATGAGATACAAGGAGGACAAAGGTGGCTGTTTTAAAAAATATAACATGTACAGTGGTGCCTCGCTTAACGGGTGCCCCGTTTAACAACAAAATCGCATAGCGATTAACTTTTTGCGATCACTTTGCGATGTTCCCTATGGGGAAAAATCGCTTTGCGATAATCGGTACCCTGTTTTGCTTACCGATCATCGCAAAGCGATGATTTTTTTAACAGCTGATCGGCGGTTCCAAAATGGCCACTGGGTAAAAACAATGGCCATCTGCTGTTTTCTGGGACGGATTCCTCGCTTACCAGGCAGCGAAAATGGCTGCCGTATGGAGGATTTTCGTTTAAAGGTGAGTCTGAAGCCCATAGGAACGCATTGAAGGGGTTTCAATGCATTCCTATGGGCTTTTTAATATCGCATAGTGATGAAATCGTGTTTGCAGCGATTTTTGCTGCACCGATTATCGTCGCTATGCGAGGCACCACTGTAGTTTCATTAGATGGTGACACTTTAGGGAACATCCTTCCTAACCTTTTTTTAAGAAGCTGTAAACTTGCCCATGTCTCCCCAGATTATTAGAGGCAAACAGAAGCCTAACAGAAGAGTCTGGAAAGATATTGCTGGAACGAGGGACTGCTGAAGTCCCAGGAGGTAAGAAATGAATACAGTAAGTTGTCTGTTGTGTTGTGCTGCACTTGACTTCAGGTAAGCTGAAATCATCAGCACAACATCTTTTGCAGTGTGACTGTGAAAGAAAAATGCATGAAGCTGCTGCCAGTTTCAGTGACAAGCTCGCTGATTTGAGTCACTTAAGACTTGGTACTCCCCTGCCACCGCCTCTTAAATTTTAATCCTTTCAATTTTTAACCCAGTTTCTTGTTTCAGAATTTCTTCATGACTGTTACATGGAACTGAACAAACTTTCTCTCAGTTTGTATTCACAAAACTGTCCTATTTTCACAGGATAATGATATTAATGTGTTGCAGCAAAACAACAGTTGTGTAACACCCTTAAAATGTCGTTCTTTTTTTCAGGTTTGGTTTTTACGAGAGATCTGAGAATCCACATGGTAAGCTATGCTTTAGTGTATTTTCACGTCTGCATGTCTTCTTTTTTGCATGTTGTTGACAAGGCTCAGATCCCTCCTTACGCTTTCTAGCTTCCTTTGGGCACATTGGTATCTCTACCCTATATTTGTATAAGGGTGTTTTTTGCTATATGGAAGCATATGGAAAAGATTTCTTTCTAGTTTCCAGCTATTTTTCTTCCTACCCAACAGGGCTTTTCTAAACATGAAATTTTCAGCAATACAACTTCCCAATAAGATAATGGAATTGAAGCAGATGGTAATAGCAACAAGGACTATGCATATTCTGTACCCTAAGCATTTGCTGCCATATTTACAGAAGCTGAGACAAGGTGCAGATAATGGTGTCTCAGGAACCTCATTTATCAACTGTAGACATCAACAGTGGGCTGAAACTGCAGTCTCTGGAAAAGCCTGATCAAATCCACAGCAACCTGTCATAGCACATGATACCAACCCATAGCCCACAAACTGGTTCTTTTCTGTTCCAGTTATTTATTTTTAATGGATACACTGTGGTTGCAAGTGGTACATGACTGCCTCTTTTTCCTACCAGTTGTCTGCTTCCCTCTTCAACCACATCCCCTTCACTGCCCGAAATGGTCCTCCATCAATTACCCTATATGTCCATCCCTACCATTGTGTCTTCAATTTTTTTCCTCCTTTGCAGCTTCTCACATGTGGAGGACCAATTCCATTTTTAAGCCTGCAATTAAAATTGCATGTCCAAAGACTTGTGATTATGGAATATGGTGGTTTCCTTGCAGAGGATGTCTCTTCCAGGGGCTGGGGTACACTGTGGTCCCCCAGAGATGGCGGATCTCCTGGTGATCTGGGGTGCAGGGAGAGGAAGTGCAGGAGCTCTTGCAGAAGAACCACCACAATCAATAAGTTTTCCAAGTAATTTGGCTTTTGTGTAATGTATTTCTTGTGTGTATATGTTTCTTTTAGAATTGGAAAGTTGCAACTGACCCTCAAATTAATTCATTTTAATTTGCACAGGCTTGCAAATTAAATCATTTTAATTTGCAAGGGAATGTTTGTGGCAATCAAATGTCTGCACATGGAGGTTCCGTATCTGGTCTGAATATGACCAGCAAGTTGAGCCCCAATCTCCGAAAACAGATTAACAAATATTATCTTATATATAGCTATGATATTGTGAGTACCACTCATATTTGAAAGAGGAAGAGAGGCAGAATATCAGCAGTTGTTAGGCAAGGGATGTTTATTGAACTGTCCCACTCCCTGGAAAATTCTGACAGTGTCAGTGTGAATGCTGAAATTACAGAAGGATGGGAGAAGCACTTGGGAACATGATGAATCTCGACCTCTTTGCCAGACTTCAAAATGTTTAGAATCCAGCTCAGCAAGGCTGCAGAGATTTGAATCTTTCTGAACTTCCTGATAAATTGAAAGATGGAGTATCATTATTGGGAGGAGGAAGTGGTTTTTTTGATAATATAGTGCTGGCTCAGAGTGAAATGTTCAGAGCTGTTCCTAAAGAAAAAATGCAGAAGAAGAAGCTGTACTGTTAGCAGATTTTTTTAAAAAAGGAGAGTAATGCATTGGAAATTAAAACAGAAATGGAAGGGGAAATGCAGGAAAACACTACAGCAATCTAAAATGATTTGACTCTGACAGTGGAGAAAACTGACCAAAATAAAAGTAGAGATACATATAGCATTAGCAGAAATCAAGGATGAAATGAAACATTGGGCACAAAAGTTAAGGAGATGGATAGAATGGCAGACAGTTTTGTGAGTATGCAGATAAGTGGTTGTTGTGGGTTTAGATCCGGCTGTGAAAGCCTTCGCGAATACATATGCAGATAAGCTTACTGAAAAGAGCCCGAAAAACCCACAACAACCAAGCTTACTGAAAGTTAAAAAATTTTTTGATTGATTTGGTGAATAGAGAAGGAATGGCCATCCTTTGCACAGTGACAATACTAAGCTAAGCTACTAAGTACTCATTTGTCAGATTGCCCTTGGAAAGTGTCAGGAACCTTCAGTGGGCCCAAAATGCAGCAGCTAGATTGCTAATTGGGACTGGTCACAGGGATCACATAGCCCCTGTTACAGTGGCTCCACTGGCTGCCAATCTGTTTCCAGAAAAAAAAATCAAAGTGATGGTTCTAACCCATAAAACCCTAAACAGCTTGGGCCTAAGCTATCCCAAGGATTGCATCTCCCTTTATGAGCCTGCTTGAGTGGTGAGATATGAGCGACCTTTCTCTTAGTCCCGCCACCTGGATAGGTGCGTTTGGAGGGTCCACAGAAGACAGCCTTCTCTGTTACTGTTCCCAGACTGTGCAACTGCCTCCCACAGGAGGCTCTTTGCTCTCCTTCTGTAAGCAGACAAAGACAAGTTTCCCCTTAGTGATTGGCGGCCTGAGTGGGGGTTTTTAATGGATTGTTGTACCTTAACTTACTTTATTTATTTATTCCATTTATACCCCACCTATCTGTTCGTCGCAAACACTTTGAATGTGTTTTGATGTTGCTTAGTATTGTATTCATTTGATCTTTTTCAGTATTGGTATAGTCACTCACTGTTAACTTCAATACTGTATTTTAACTGTTGTAAGCTGCATTGGGTCCTTTTAAGGGAGGCAGAGGCACTCGAGACCAAATTGCTAACTTGCGCTGGATTATGGAGAAAGCCAGAGAGTTCCAGAAAAATATCTACTTCTGCTTCATTGACTATGCAAAAGCCTTTGACTGTGTGGACCACAACAAACTATGGCAAGTTCTTAAAGAAATGGGAGTGCCTGACCACCTTACGTATCTACCTACTGAGAAACTTATATGTGGGACAGGAAGCAACAGTTAGAACTGGATATGGAACAACTGATTGGTTCAAAATTGGGAAAGGAGTACGACAAGGCTGTATATTGTCCCCCAGCTTATTCAACTTATATGCAGAATACATCATGCGGAAGGCTGGACTGGAGGAATCCCAAGCCAGAATTAAGATTGCCGGAAGAAATATCAACAACCTCCGATATGCAGATGACACCACTCTGATGACAGAAAGTGAGGAGGAATTAAAGAACCTTGTAATGAGGGTGAAAGAGGAGAGTGCAAAAAACGGTCTGAAACTCAACATCAAAAAAACTAAGATCATGGCCACTGGTCCCATCACCTCCTGGGAAATAGAAGGGGAAGATATGGAAGCAGTGACAGATTTTATTTTCCTGGGCTCCGTGATCACTGCAGATGGAGACAGCAGCCACGAAATTAAAAGACGCCTGCTTCTTGGGAGGAAAGCGATGACAAATCTTGACAGCATCTTAAAAAGCAGAGACATCACCTTGCCAACAAAAGTCCGAATAGTCAAAGCTATGGTTTTTCCTGTAGTGATGTATGGAAGTGAGAGCTGGACCATAAAGAAAGCTGACCGCCGAAGAATTGATGCCTTTGAATTGTGCTGCTGGAGGGAGACTCTTGAGAATCCCCTGGACTGCAAGGAGAACAAACCTATCAATTCTAAAGGAAATCAACCCTGAGTGCTCACTGGAAGGACAGATCCTGAAGCTGAGGCTCCAGTACTTTGGCCATCTAATGAGAAGAAAAGACTCCCTGGAAAAGACCCTGATGTTGGGAAAGTGTGATGGCAAGAGGAGAAGGGGACGACTGAGGATGAGATGGCTGGACAGTGTCTGCGAAGCAACCAACATGAATTTGACACAACTCCGGGAGGCAGTAGAAGATAGGAGGGCCTGGCGTGCTCTGGTCCAAGGGGTCACAAAGAGTCGGACACGACTAAACGACTAAATGAAACGAAAGGAGAAAGACAGGATAAAAATATTTTAAATAAATGAGTTTTTGAGACACTACAATTCAAAGAATATATATTAGGAATTTTGTTCAGAAATGAAAATTTTCAAGCGCTTCATCTTTGAATGAAAACACAGGACTAGAGAGCTCTACAGAATGCTATGCTGTATCTGATAGTCCAGAATAAGTAGAATTTACTAATATCTGACTTCTGTAGCTACTGTATCATGTGAGACAGACATTTGGTTAAGCACTGTCTGTGACTTGTCAGGCTCTATAGTAATCCTGTATATTAGAAAACAAGCCTTTTTGTCTGTTTTGCTCATTTATCTGCCATTTTGTTCTCCCTATGTAGAACGTCTACGGTTATACGTCTGCGGATGAGCCTGTGAATTATCTAAGGAAAATCCAGGCTGATATACTGATGATCATGTAAGTAACAAATCATCATAATCAGTGTATTCGCGAAGGCGATTATGTAAGAACATAATCACTGATTATGTAAGAACATAATCAGTTCTTACTATTTTCTCTCTTTTTTGCTTGAGTGGAAGGGGCTGGTGGAAGGAAGAGAGATTGCTTCACTGACCTGTTGCAATACAGGGTTGAAAAATTATCAGTATAGTATAAAAATCTTCTTTCACTGCAGAAGAAAGATCGGAAAAGGTTTAGGGGTTTTTTTTATTCCAAGCTACAATACTCACGGTTTGTACTGTCTGGAAGATTCAAAAAATAGTGATAACAAAAAGTAACTTTACCAATTTTTGCTGTGGAGGTCAGCTTAATGCTTATGGAACAATATTAAATTGGTAGTAACTGCATCTACGTTCTACTATGTAATCTGTTATTTGTTTGTTTGTTTATGTATTTATTTATTTATAATTATAACACAGACATACAAAACAAACACGAACATATATGTGGGGAGATAATTTCCATACTGTATATCGATCTGGAATATAATTCTGACTACATAAACCATATTACCTACTAACATATTTAGGCCATATCCATCTAGTATATAATTCTTGACTACATAAAACATATTACCCTACTAAACATATTTAAACCATTAAGATCAAAAAGTTACTTCCTAGCTTTAGAATGAGTAACATACATACTTTATCTAATATATAAACTTAGATCTATATTGATCTTATATTCAAACCATCCTTCACTGCATAGACCAACTATGATTCATATATTACTTAGTGTTTTTTATGTCTCTGACTTATCATCAATAACTTCTATACAATTATAATCAAGATATGTATTCTAATTTAAGCATTATATGTACTTATCAACCATTTAAGACATTCAGCAAGTAACTTTCCAATTTTTGTTACATTTCTCAGCTCCATGTATAGAGCAGGGATTTCTGATTACTTATAGCCTTGTAAATCTAGTTCATTTCCTGCATTCTTTTTACTAGTTTTTAAGTGCCATTTATAAAGTCTCTATAAATTCTTTCACCTGCATATCCCTCTATCCAATACTTATCATAAGCATTCCTAATTTCATCTTTAAGATAGCTGATCCACCAAAAAAAACCCCTCTCAGCCAGGTCAATACATTTCTCAGAGATCTCCACTTTTGCAGATAAAAATATATTGTATACCTAATCTTGTCTATATAACTATAGTAATTCACACATCACTATATATGTACCATAGAAACAAAAGCATCTAATATGATTATTTTTCATTGACCTTTCTAAAATTCATAATTACATATGCTTGTCTACCGTTGAGATTCCCACCTGGCCAAAATTGCTCATAGTATATGTGACGTGTGCCATGACGTCACCTGCCTGTCTTGGCTAAGGCTGGGGTTTCCTGGCCTATGGCAGGACAGGAGGTGGGTCTTAAAGGGGTGGAGTTTATGTATATAAGGGTGAAGTGCAAAGAGAAGAGGGTGAGAGGGTTGAGATAGGGTTGGAGAGAGAGTTGAGTGAGGGCTTGAAAGAAGATCTGTAGACAGGGTTAGATATAGGTTAGGTAATTCAGTGTTAAGTAACAAAGAACTGTGCAGGGTTAAGGTCTGAGAAATATAGTGTGACAAGTGATTCTTTCATTCAGTGATTTACATTTTATTTTTGTATTCAATAAATCATTATTTTTATTTTGAAATCCATAATAAGTCTGATGTGTCAGGTTTATGTGTGGTTGGTGGCAGCGAAGTTGTGTATGTGTGAGTGAAGGATCGTGACCTGTCATCTCTTGTGGTGACGTAGGAGGAGGTGGCAGTTGCAACAGTATAATTACTCATATTGGTTTATGTGTGACTATATATCTCTCAAACCAATTTTTTTTATCATTTAATCAGCAGGTTACTTTCTCCCTTTTCATTTTTGCTTTTCAGCTGCAGTATCATACTTCTAAGATTCCAAGATTCGTCTCTTGCTCCCCTTTTGCCAGTTTTGAAATGCCATCTATGAGATCTCTTTAAGGCATTTTCTATCCAATTTACTAATTTCCTCCCAATATAATCAATGTCTTGATTTTGAAGCAACACAGATCTCTCCGATCTCTGATCATAAATTTCTGCCCCTAAATTCACCCATGCTTTCCCTTTTACATTCTTTTCAATCGAGGTAATCTCAATATGCTTTCCCCCCTTATCCCCACCCCTCCTTTCCTCGTTTTTAAACATTTCATCCTGCTTTTTAAGGAAAACAGTCTCTCTCCCTCTCTGGCGGCAGTCGTTCAGTGAATTTGATACAATCAGTCGGTTTGTCTCCCATCTCCTGCTTCTTAAGAACAATAGTCTCTTCCTCTCTCTCTGACAATAGTAGTTATTCAGTAAGTTCAGTGAATTCAGTCAGTTTGTCTCCTATCTCTTGTCTTAATATCCAAGCTGAGAAATGTTGTCTTAATTTCTACCTTCATTTCTGAAATTTGAGCCTTGAGATGATTGATGAGATTGAAATTTCTGAAGATAGCATACAAAATAGGCCTCCATTGTAAATTCCAATACTCGCCCCCAATATCCCATCCGTAACCATAAAAGTCAAACAGACTAATTGTTTAGGTTTCCCTCATGGTTCCTTGGCCAGCCCGAATTCAAAGTCTTGCAGAGGACAGTCTGGTCATAAAAATGACTATTTGATTTATAATCCACCTTTATGGCTCAAAGTAAAGTTCCATAGATTAAATTGTTCAGAGTCATTCAAGATTCTCAAGATTCTAATTTATAAAATGACAATTCTTAGGGAGGGAGGGTTAAAGTGGAAAAGACAAAATCAGTTTCACTTTCTCAGTTTTCTCAGTTGTGACGCAGTAAAAAAAAAAAAGACTCCAACATTGCCAAAGATTCTGTGCTGCTTAGAAATCTATCTCCGCAATTGGCTTCCAAGGGGGAAAAAAAACCATCTGATCTGTTACTTGCCATAGGAAATAGCTGTTCAACTTCTGTTCATGCAGTCAGATCATAAATCTTCATATCTCCCCCTTCTCTGGGCAGCTACTGACCAATTCATTATGGCGACTTCATGAGTTAGTTGCGATGAGGAAACTATTCCGAAAAAACAGATTGCAAGTCTGATTCTCCCGCGTCTCCAAGCTCCCTTGCTGCAAGACTACTTTTCCTGTGGAAAACCTGCCCCCCCTTTCCTGGGGGGTCCACTGACTCGGAATAAACCCCAGGTGTTCTCAGAGCCCTGAGAATTCCCCTGTTCTCGCCACCTGTTGCTCCGCCCCTCTCCATAATCTGTTATTTATCAACAGTATCAGTCAAACAGATAAATGAAAGCTTACCATAAATCCACTGAAGTCTTCAGCTAGACCCGCTCATATCTTGCATAGATATAGCATACCCATTGCTTCACATATTTATTATTTATTTATACTATTTATATGCCAACTTTTTCCCCACAGGGGATCGAAGGTCCTCCTGTTGTTACTTTCAACCAGAAATATGTAAGAACTGTGTTTTTTTTAGATCACAAAATGGGCTTTTTAAGAAAGATTCTGATGTGTTCCGTGCAGACTTTTTCATGAGAATTCACCAAGGCTATAAGACCTTCCTCAAAGAGGTGAGTGCCAACCTTGGGGCTGGGAGTAGGGTGCCACTAGTTTGTCCTGGTTTGGTTTGGTTTTGCTTAGCTTTGGCTTTATTGTGTAGCTGCTGCCATGTGCACCTTGAGATATGTATATTAGAGGAAAGAAAAATATATACTGTATATAGGAGTTGACTTAGGTATGTCACACAATTGTAATTGCACAAAACTTGGTTTTACATGCCAAATTTGCTATATAGTGATGCAGTGGGAATTTTTTGTGACATTTAGGGCTGCTGTGATAATCATGAAGAGGGTATAGGTCAGTAATGGCGAACCTTTTCAGGCCAAAGTGCCCGAAACTGGTAGGGGAGACCCAGTGGGTGGCAGAACCGGAAGTGGCAGCGGAAGAGGGAATCCTGGGCATGGAGGTGCCTCGAGACCCCACTCCAGACCTGCCGCCAGCAACAGCTGCTCCGGATCCTGGCCCGCCACCTGTCGAAGCGCCAGCACCACGGCTGCAGCCGCCTCCTGAGGTTTGGCTGCAGGGTGGGGGAGTAGTGATCCGGCGACTTATGGCGCGCATGCCCACACGTGCCATAGATTCGCTATCACTGGTATAGGTCATGCATAAGGAAATAATGCTAAACAGGAGAGGGAGAGTAAAATAAACACATGCCATTTCAACAAGCTTTCCAATTTGCGGAGCATTCCTGTGTTCCTTTCCGGACCTGGTGGAAAGAGAAGTGTGTAAACTAATCCTACATTATGCATATGAATGACAGAATTCACATTTTGTCTTCATTTTTTAAAAAGCCCTTGCTGTACAGAGGCCTGGTGAAGATTTCAGTAGAACTACTGTACTGACCTGTTTACTTGCCAGTACCAGGCAGAAACTTGGGGACGGGGGTGGTGGTATGAAGTTACCCAGCCTCCCTTTAAGAACCACTAGGATGGCAAAAAAGGACACTGTGCTTACATGAACCTTGCAAGTGATTTCTATAGACTGCATCTCTATGGTCTGGTCCATGAAGCTGGGCTGGAAAAGGAGGTCTCGTCCACCATTTCCCCTGTTGTGTGTGTCTGTGCGTCTTCTGAATGGTGGCAGCTGTGTTTTACAGGAAAGTAGGGGCACCCAGGTTGGGGGGAATCTTATAAAAAGTGCCCCTATCCTATTGGGGGAGTTCCTTCTTCCTTCACCACAGCCAACCCATTTGCAGACCCACACACACCCCGCCCACCTCCAACCTCTGTATAGCATTCTGGCAGAGCTGCCACAGAAAAGAGATGATGGAGAAGTCACTTTTGTTCATCAGCTGTACACACATAATTCCAGATCCAAGCCTAAATTCAGTTGCTAATTCAAACTAGGAATTGACCCACTGGCTGAATTCCTGTTCATAGCATAACTGTCCATCCATTCATCCCTAGTAAACAAAGCACGGCTGCCGTGGTTCTCAGGGGCTCATGTGCGTGCTGGGTTGGTGTGTGCAACCCTCAAGAATCATGCCAGCAGTACTTGTTTCCTGGGGGGAGGGGGAGTTGTGCTTTGGTTTATGCTAGTAACCAAGTTTCAGTCTGTGACTCAATGGACCCTGCAGAACACTTGCATAACTGCTCATTTACCAAGTTTCCACTGATTCATTGGGTCAATTCTAGATGAAACTAATGCTTAATTCTGGGGTCCTGTGAGTTTGGTTTTATTCTCCTACTTGGCTGCCTTTTTATGCTTTTGATTGTGTGATGTTATGCTGTTTTGTAATAAACTACAACTTTGAAATGGAGTAGCATGCAAATACTGTAAATACCGTGTTTCCCCAAAAATAAGACCGGGTCTTATATTAATTTTTGCTCCAAAAAACACATTAGGGCTTATTTTCAGGGGATGTTTTATTTTTTTTCATGTACATCAATCTACATTTATTCAAATATAATCATGTCATTTTCTTCTGGTTGCTGCACAATGGTGGAGGGCGGGGTTTCACTTAACTAGGGCTTATTTTGGGGGGGTAGCTTTTATAGTACAAGCATCCTGAAAAATCATACTAGGGCTTATTTTCAGGTTAGGTCTTATTTTCGGGGAAACAGGGTAATAATTCAAACAGCATATTTGTTATTTGAAATCTCTGTTTTTTTCCTTCCCATTATTTATTTTTCACTTGTCCACAGCACTTCAACTTAGTCAGTGTTCCTGGGAATCACTATGTCCACCTTAATGAGCCTGAGGTTGTGGCTGGCATCATCAGCACCTTTCTAACTAAGGATCACAGCCTCAAAGCCAGGCTGTAACCAGGGCTGACCTTACAGCTGTTATATGAAGACATAAACAACCGTAGAGATGAATTCCATATGAAGAACCAGCCCTGCTTAACAGAGAAGATTGCTGTGCAGCTGCCTTCAAGAAGAATAAACTTTGGGCCACATGCTTGCACAAAGGATTTGTGTCATGAGATTGAAGAAATACCGGGGCTATATTTATTACTGCCAAGAAGGTTCTTTCAGTCACGAAGAACTCTTCTGCTTCTAGTCCTCTATGGATTACTCATAAAGTGTTTTGTACAAATAGGTATTTATCTTTCTATTTTGTAACCAAATCCCATGCAGTTCTTTTAACATCTCAATTTGGTGATAAACAAAAGGAAGTGAGGATAATATTTGAGTGGGTGTACTAAAACATATATATTCATGTACTTGATGTTCATGTCCTTTGTGCAGCAGTGGCTTTTCTGGCATAGAGACTCATGTTCTAAAAAGACGACACTTGTAAATTCAACAAAGGGAAAGCATTACGGTAGCTACTCATGCTGGTTAAATTAAACCCTTTGGCAGGAACTTGAAAAGCAGGCAGGAGCTGAGGAGATGCTGCTTGGTACATGGGGTGCATGTGGACTGTAACAAAATTATCTGGGGGTGGGCTGTGTGCAACAATAAACAAGCACACTTAGGCAAATGTAAAGCACCTCTGAGTGCCTTAGATCTAGAAAACCCTTGAAAGGATGACTATAAGTCAGAAACAACTTGACAGCACACAAAGTTGACCTTTGTGTTTTGGACTTCTGGTTTTCATTCTAGGTTCAGTGAAGTCTAATCCAATGGCCACTGTGTAGTGGTGCCCACAGGACTGAAATAGATTTTGCCCCAGAACAGGAGGGCAAGCTGACAGAGAAAAGAGCATGTACAGTTCTCCAGTGACTTTTCAATGTGAGACTTGATTTTGCAATTTCCTTGAAGTGTTTAGGGTAATTACAAGCATGGAGGGTGGCTGTGTACCATCAAGGGGTTGGAGCACCTTGCTGCAGAGGAGGATGGAAGCTTGTTTTCCCACTCTGCCTCCTTAGTAAAAGGCCGACCTGTGCAATCTTGGGAAAGCTGAACAGTCCTGGAGCACCACCAGAATGAGAGAATGTTTGAAAAACTTTTAAGCATCTTATACTTGGGAGGTAGAAAAACCTAGGAAAGGTTGCATTAATTGGAATCAACTTTATGGCACATACTCAGTATGAGCAAAAAATGCTTCAGTTTTTCCTCACTGCAGAGACAATTAACAACATGGTGTAGATTCTTGACCAGTAAAATAAGCAGGTCATTTCCCCATGAGGAAGAGGCAGGATACGATATATTCCACCATGACCATTATTCTCTGGCAATACCAGAAATATTTTACATTATATTTACTACCCATCTTCATTGACAAGAGCTTTACAGAGTTGTAGAAGCAGCTCTTGTAGACCTGATTATCTGAATATTTGTCTTGTAAGACACCTGGCAACCACAGGTCTAGAAAAGTGGCAGAATAGTGATGATTAAGAAACCAAAAGGCATTCCATAGCACATCGAAACCTTTATTTACAACTGAAGGTCGCTCTGAAGGAGTGCCTCAGAAGACATCACCCAATGTGGGCAGGAAGACATTGGGTGAAATCAGGAATGTTCTGGGAAACTCTTAATGTAATTCACATAGTATTCAAGTACAGGGAAACCCATTTGTGAGCTTCTGGCATACTCGGCAAACAAAATGACTCCGTTTTTAAAAAATTCATATCCATTTGTTTCACTCATAATGAAAATGGTATTGAAGAGGAAAAGAGCAGGGATTAGTTTGTGCTTCCTGAAAATGCCACACAAACCCCTGTCTGTGCGCTGCTTACTGCAACCACAATTCTTTTGCAAATGACTAACTTTCTGCAACTCAATAAGGCCGAAATTTCCGCTGTGCTCTCATAAGTGCAATTTTCTGTTTATCCTCTTCAAATTTCTTCCTCAGCTGGGCTATGTCTGAAAGACACAGAAAGATACTGAGATAAGCAGAGGTTAATGAATCCCAACAGATCTCACATTTCTAATATTTAAAACTGCAAGATGTCAACCTTTTATTTGCAAAGTTCAAACTGTGTCTCCCAGGAGAAGTGCCAGCCTGTGTAGTCTTGAGCAAGCTGCATAGTCCCAGAAGGCCCCAAGAGAAAGGGAATGGTAAACAACTTTTCAGTGTTCTATACTAGAAATCCCAGGAAAGGACTGCCATAAATCAGTCTACTTGACAACATGTAGTTAATTTACTTGCTACTAGGTTTATGTTCTAAAACACCCTAGTAGAATCAAACTGCATTTTTGTCTGGCTAACAAATGAAACTCAACTTAAAAGTGATTCTACCAGGTCTAAGCAAATAGCCCAACTGAACTGGTAGGAGATGTCAGGTGGATATAATGTTTTTGTAGCTTCTGGTTTAGACACTGCTGCCTCAATTAGGTAAACTAATAGAAGGCCTTCTGTTCCATACCAGTAGGCCATGAATAGCTACCCTGCAGCCGTCAGCTTAAGCAATCTCTCAAGCAGTCCACAGGGCAGAGAGGAAGAGGAGAAAATTAGGATCAACTTCATCCAACACTGGCATGTGGCTCCCAGACTCCGCCCTGGGGTATGAAAAGTCTCACTCTTGCCATAGGTTATATATCTTTGGGGCAGTCAACGGAAAGAAAAAGGCTGCAGCCATGTGAAAATTCACACCACCGTCTTTCACGTCTTGTACAACTACTTCAGAACATAAATTTCTATTGAAAGGAATCACTAGATCACAATTCTCTCCCCCCCCCCCCCGCATCTGTCCGTTCCCCTCCCCTTTTGTGCATCCTGTGCATGTGCAGTGCTGGCTCAGAAAGACTACATTTTTGTCTGGGAGCGTGAGCTATGCCAGGATCACCCTGTTCTTCTCAGAGTCTGTGTAATCAAGTCTAATTGTCCCCAAAACTCTGAATTCATGGAAGAAACCCACAATCCTTTGAAGGTGTTCTTGGTGAATTTTGATTTCCTTTCTAGATTTCAGTGCGTTCAGCTGGGAAGCCATTCTTTGTACCTCCAAATTCCTGAACTTCAGATATTTCTAAAGAAATAAATCTTGTGATAAGTGCAATGGGACTTAGCCTGAAAGTCTAGCTCAAAAGCTATTTTTTTCTCTAGTCCCACATCCAAGAGACTCAAACCAATAAAGTCTTGCTGTAGCTTAAGTCTTTTCACTTCACTATCTTTCGGATTTAGCCCAACACTAAGAATCATGGCACACTCCTGTTATACAGAGCATAACAACAAAGTAATACAGTTTTGTGTGTGCCTCTTCTCTCAGACCAGCCTTTTAATTGTTGCAACAACACTCCTCATCTCTGGGACAACTTTCAGTCATCTATTAAATAGCTATTTTATTAAACTTTTAAAAAACCCTGTTTCTGGAAAGGTCTGGGTGTCCTCTCTACTATCCTCTGAGAAAACTACTCAGGCTGTGTTCCTTCTTCTCCAGGCACAGATAAGTGATTTCCAACTAATTATAGGGACACTACTCACGTTCCCTCTTGGTCTCACGATGCTGCCAGGCATAGAAATTGAGGAGCTCCTTGTGTGCTCGCTTGCGCTTCTCCCTTTCCAGTGCCCGCAAGCTGGCTGCCTCTGTCCGTGGTAATCCAGGCCTCCGACCTTTCCTTGTCACCTTTACCCAACCTTCCTCATCTGGAATGCCATCTTCTTCCTGAGCTTTTGCTTCTTCCTGTGTCAACAGAAGGAATATGTGTCAAAATGGAAAGACTCAGGCAGGAAAGCGTCTTTCCTCAAGGATGCAGGAAAATGTCTTTTGATTTCACTGTTGTCCCCTGTGACGGTAGCGATGATGTCATCTGCCCGTTACTGCTGTAGCTAGAGTTTATCTGCCTATAGCAGGACGGGAGGTGGGACTTCAGAGGGTGGAGCTATGGTATTTAAGGGGGGAGTGAATGAGGTGTGAGTCAGATAGGGACTGAGATAGGGTTTAGATAGGGCTTGGATAGGGTCTGGTAGGGACTTAGGGAGTTAGGGCTTGTATATGTTATAAAGTACTGTGTTAGTGAAGGTCTGAGAGAGAGTGTGTATGAGGGGATACTTTATTATTACTGATTGCCTTTTTATTTTAGTTAATAAAGTGATTTACCATTCCTTCTGTTGTTATCAATAAAATACAAGTTTTTATTTTTAAAATCATACATTTGTCTGAAGAGTCTTATGAAGGAGTGGATGGTGGCAGCGTGATTATAGTGTGTATGTAAGAGTGACGTGACACCTCCTTTGTGACGTGAGAGGAGGCTGTCACAATAAAACCGGTGGCAGCGGTGGGATACGAGTTGTCCAGTAAAGCCTTGGCCAAAGTGACCAGAGCAAAAGGATTTCAGTTAGGGTCACCTGAAGTGTAAAGCATGGGTAACTCTCTAGAATTTGACTCAAGGGGAGCAAATTTAGTGGAGAGGCGCTTAAGCTTCAGAGTGGAAGAACTGATATATGAGCTCTGTGGTGTCCATTTTGTGAGGGAGAGTGGCCCAAAAGCAGAGGCTGTGGTGGTTTGGTCAGAGTGTCCAGAGTTAGGTGAACTATGTGGGGACAGACCAAGGGCAGCAAAGCTGAGGGATCTCTACTGTAAACAGCAGAACCTGTGAGTGGGTAGAGCTGTAATACAAATTAAAGCAGGGGTGTCCAACCTTTCACCTTCCCTGGGCCACATTAGAAGATGAAAATTTGGTTTGGGCCGCACATACATTTGGTTTGGGCCGCATGGGGGGGCAGCCCTAGCCGTCCACCGCAGCCCCGCTCCAAGCGCGTTTACTGGCAGCTGCAATCTCAAGACAGCAGAGGCTGCCAGCTTTGACTCCGGCGGCTTTATGGGGCCGGAAGGGGGTCCACCAATTGATGGGGACAGTGCAATGCAGTCACGCAGCCTCCCTGTCCCCTCCCCTCCCACTCCTTCCTTCCTTCCCTCTCTCCCCCTCTACTGTTGTGACATCCCCCAGCCACATTCCGGCCGCAAGTGCCGGTAGTGTAACTTGAAACTTTGGAATTTCTTTAAAAATAAAAAATTGCACTGGGCCGCATTACGAGCTGACCTGGGCCGCATGTGGCCCCCGGGCCGCAGGTTGGACAAGCCTGAATTAAAGGGTGCCAAAGGCAGAAATATAAAATAAAGTATCCTTAGTTTGGCAAGGGGCCCAGTGTAAGGGGAAAAACCAAAGAAGCATAGTTACAGTTACAGCTAGCTGTGTGCTGCTGAAGGCTGCAACTAAATATCAGACCTTAGCACAGGAAAGAAAAAAAATAAGTGATTTTAAACAGAAGCTTGAAAATAGAAAAGAACCAATTTTGTGATTAAAAATGCCCTTAACTCGCAGCAAAACATCTGAAATTGAGCCAAAATCTCCAGAGATGTCTGATAGTTCTGGAGATAAGTTAAATGGTGAACAGGAAAGATTTTCCTCAGCACAAGAGGATGAGTCCTCTGGTGAACATATATACAGAATGAAACAAACAGAAATAGAAATGGAGAACTCAAAGGGGGAGGACTCTATTGAGTTTAGCAAATGGGATCAACAAATAGATCCAACCTTGCAGCAGTGCTTTAAGATGGTTAGCAATTGTCCAGTAACCCCTGAGAACCGTGAGAGATATTATTGTGAAGAAGAAGGCCTTTTATGTAGGGAGATCTTAATAAACTCCAAGAAGGAAAAAAATGCTTGTAGTTCCTTCTAAATATAGGAAGAAAGTAATGGAAAAATGTCACACAGACACCCTATCGGGACATTTAGGGATGGCGAAGACTAACCAGAAAATATCCCAGAAGTACTACTGGCCAAAAATGGGAAAAGAAATAAAAGAATTTTATCAAAGCTGCTGCACCACTTGCCAAATGAAAATAAATAGTGAGGAAAAATCCAATAGGGATGATGACTGGGATAGGTATATGGAAGATATGAAAAATCTTAGCAATTTATCTAAGCAAATAGAAAATAGATATATTGAACAACTGAAAGAGAAACAGAGGTCTGGGCTTACTCTATTAAGGCAAGTTTTTAAGGATGCATACGGCATAGATGAGTTTTCTGAGGGAAAAGATTTACAATCCAAAGTGGAAGTGGATAAGGTTTATGAGTGTGAAAGAAAGATAAAGCCACAAACTATTCCGAAACCAAAAGAAGGCACACAGGTTAAGGCACAACTTCAAAACCTTAATTATTCTGAAGAAAACATGAGGGAAACATGGGAAGACTACCCTAAGTATTCCAAAGGGCTAGTTCAGAGCCAGCAGAAAGTGGGCGGCCATTTTGTTGGAAAGCCTTCAGAACAGGGCCAAGCCAAGATCCAGGTTTTGGAGGGAAAAGAAAATTTAGAAGAATTTGCTAGAAAAAACTCATGGGAAGAAAAAATTTGCCTCAACTGCCAAGAGAGGGGCCATATTGATTCCCAGTGTCTTAAAACAAAACAAAATAAAGAAAATTTACCTCAGAAAGTGAATTTAAAAGAGGCAAAGTCTGTGTATTACATTCAGAACAGCCAGATGACTCCCCCTAGAGAAGGCCCTGTAGCCATAGAAACGAAAGCAGAGGAAGCTAAGCTCTCTAAAATTGATACATTTAGAGGGGAGATCTCAAGTTATGATGAAAATATTCCTATTGCTGCTGCATCAGTTCTTATAGGCACTGATCTCTCAAAACATGTCAAGAGTGCCTTTGTGATTACACAATCACTACCAGAACAAAATGAAGCAGCAGGAAAGATTACTGATTTTCAAGAGGGAGTTAGAAATTTCTCTGGAAATACCTCAGGAAAATATATTTGTCCAAAAGCAGCTAGCAGACCCCACTTTAAAAGGTTGTTTTGGAAAAGTGGCTGGCAAAGGATTATCCCTTAAACAAGGGTTGATATACAGGGAAAAACAGTTAAATATTTTAAAAGGGGAACTTGAGATTAGAAGCCAGTTAATGGTACCAGATAAGTATTCAGTCATAGTTGATGCACATTTGTGTATAAGTGAAATCAACCAGAGAATAACCCAGAAGTTTTATTGGCCTGAAATAGAAAAACAGGTTAGAAATTTCTGTCAGAAAGTTGATATGTGCCAGAAACAGAGTTATAACAGTGACCAGACTGAGGTTAAGATGTGCCCTTTACCAGAGGTATCTACACCTGTTAAAAATATTGAAGCAGACATTATAGAACCATCTTTTACATCCAGGCTCATAACTAGAGTGTGGCAGATTTGTGGAGTAAAACACTTAGAGAATTCTCCCTATCATCCGGAAAGTGATGGGTTGGCAGAGAGATTCAATGGAACCCTCATGAGGATGATTAAAGCCTATTTAACTGAGAACCATAATAACTGGGACCAAAACCCACAGTTACTTTTATATGCCTACAGATCAGTTCCACAAGAGAGTACTTGTTTCAGCCCTTTTGAGCTATTATTTGGGAGACATGTGAGGGGTCCACTCGATCTAAGTAAGCAATATTGGGATCAGATTGTTAAAAGAAACCCCCAAAATGTGATCACATGTATAGACTCTGTGGTAAACAGCCTCGAAAGAAATCTAGATTTGGCTGCTGAGAATCTAAGACCACAAAAAGTCAAACTGAAAATGTGGTATGACAAAAAGGCTAGGGAACTTCAGTTTATTCCTAGAGATGAGGTCTTTCTGGTGAGGCCCATCAAGGGGAAGAATCTACAACTGAGATGGTACGGTCCATATAGAGTGATTCATGAAATGAGTAACCTCAATGACATTCTTGATGAACACCTAGACAAAAGGGTTGTTCATGTAAATGCCCTTAAGCCTTCTTGTAGTGAAGAAAAAAATGTGCTGTTTGAATTGAAAGCAGCTGATAAAGGAAAACATGAGATACCTCTCTGGGAATGGAGGGGTCAGCAAAAGTTCATCTCAGAGGAGGTGCAGATCAGCCCTGCTCTATTCATAGAACAGCAGAGTGATTTAACATTAGTTAAGTATCAGCAGGTTTTCTACAGCAAACCTAATGTAGCCAAAGGAATGTTACATCAGATTGATGCAGAGCTGATGAAGAAAAGGAGAAAGGACCTCGTTCCATGGTCCAATGACTGCAAGGTGGCTTTTGGAAAGCTAAAAGAAGCATTTACCAACCATCCTGTGTTGCATGCTCCAGACTTAAAACAAGAATTCATCGTCCACACCGATACAGTACTTCGAAGGCCGGGGTAGGAGCCGTGCTGTACCGGTGTGATGACAACGGAGACCAGCATCCTGTGTCCTACCTGATCCAGAAACTTCGAAAGAGAGAAAAGCACGTGTCGACCATCGGAAAAGAGTGTTGGGCCATCATTTACGTGATCCAGAGAGTGAGGGCCTACATCTGGAAAAGACACTTCATTTGGTGCGTGGACTATTCACCTTTTATATGGCCAAAGACTATGAAAGCCCAGAACAGTGAACTAATGAGGTGGGCTCTGCTTTGGCATGACTATGACTTGGAGGGTAAGGTTGTCAAATGGACAATGAACTGTGTTACTGACACCTTATCCCGAAGAGCTGAAGACGGCGGCTGAATAAACATGGACTCTTAAAATATAACTATGTGTAAAAGTTATAAAAAAGTGTTATTGTTGTTGCATTATTATCTGTGTATATACTTATGCAATTGCTTGTTTAGAAAGTAAGTATATTTAAAAAGATATGGTTATGCATAAAAGTGTTATATGGTTGTGCTAAGTGTTGTATTGGGGTATGCATTGTTTTATTTGATGTGCAGTTGTTTTGGGGTGAAAAGCATCTTAGTTTTCCCCCCACAAAACAACTTTTATAAGGGGGGAGGTAATGTGACGGTAGCGATGATGTCATCTGCCTGTCACTGCTGTAGCTAGAGTTTATCTGCCTATAGCAGGACGGGAGGTGGGACTTCAGAGGGTGGAGCTATGGTATTTAAGGGGGGAGTGAATGAGGTGTGAGTCAGATAGGGACTGAGATAGGGTTTAGATAGGGCTTGGATAGGGTCTGGTAGGGACTTAGGGAGTTAGGGCTTGTATATGTTATAAAGTACTGTGTTAGGGAAGGTCTGAGAGAGAGTGTGTATGAGGGGATACTTTATTATTACTGATTGCCTTTTTATTTTAGTTAATAAAGTGATTTACCATTCCTTCTGTTGTTATCAATAAAATACAAGTTTTTATTTTTAAAATCATACATTTGTCTGAAGAGTCTTATGAAGGAGTGGATGGTGGCAGCGTGATTATAGTGTGTATGTAAGAGTGACGTGACACCTCCTTTGTGACGTGAGAGGAGGCAGTCACATCCCCCAATCTCAGAAACATTATTTTACAAGCACAAGGTCATGTTGCAACTTTTTCTTAAATGCTGAATGAGGCAGCCCCAGCATCAAGTCCTTTATCAGATACCAAGTAGATAGAAATGGGCTTGCCAAAAAATAACAAAACACAGGATTGTGGTTAGCCAGAAAATGCTGATCATGCAACCTCCCAAATACTCTGGAACAGATGTGGCAGAAGGGGAAAAAAATTCTGAAACCAATTATTTTTGGAAAACTGTAGTGCATGATTGCACAGTTTTTCTATTTATTCTGCATTACATTATATTCTACTTCTCCCTCCAAGGAGCTCAACAGAGCACATCACAAGAACCTTCTGAGATAGCAGAGACACGGTGCTGACCAAGCCAAGGCACCCAATAACTTAAGGGCTGAGTAGAGAACCGGTCTCCCAGGACCTAGTGCAGCATTCTGATATCTAGACCACACTAATTCTCTGCTCATCTATTACCAATGGCAAAACATACAGCAGCTTAGATCTACGGGACCTTGAAGGGAGGTTTGCCGTCCATACCTTTGCAACCTTTTCGTCGTAGGCTTGCATAAAAACATCCACCTCTGTCTTCAGCTCAGCAGGATCTACAACTGAAGCTGCATACTGGGTAATCCATTCTGAAAATAGTAATAATAGAATTGTAAAGGTCTGCTTTCTGCTTATGAAGGAAATCTATGGTTAAAGCATCCCTAACAGATAGCCATCCAAAAACCTCTAATGAAAGAAAGTCAGCCATCTTCCAGGGTAGCCTGTTTCACACTCAAACAGTTACTGTCAGGGCTTAGTCGAAATCTCTTTTCCCATAACGTGAATCTACTACTTGGGATCTTACCCTTTGGAAGACAACAAATGGTTACTGTGGAATCATCATTAAAATACCATATGGAAAATATATATATTTTGGAAACCTGACAGTTCTCTCTGCATACATTCCAAACCATGCAATCAATTATGGGTGCGCAACACCCCCTCAAAAAAGTGAAAGAGAAATAAAGAGAAATCATCACACCATTCCAACTGCCCCCCCAGTCTTGTCTGATGTTTGAAACAAGAAGGGCCAGGCCTGGTGAGTGAGTACCTAGATGGGAGCCCACCAAGAAAGACCAGAGAACTCCAAACACTGCCAGAAAAGATTACTGCCTGAAACCAGGGAGAGCCATTATTTCCAGTTAAGAGCTGATAGTACTGAGCCAGGAGAACCAGTAGTCTGACCCAGGATAAAGCAGCTTTCTGTTTTCCTAAATCTGACTCTTTTCAACTTGTACAATAACAACTTTACAAGAAGCTTGTTTCTCTTTCAGGTCAATAACTGGCAAACTGGCTAGTTTTAATAGCTGCTAAACAGGCACGGTTAAGGAATTTACCATGTAACTACTCAAGCCATCTGGCTATAAAAATTTTAATTTTATTATAACAAAGCCCAATGGCCTGAAAACACTGTTCTCTGGACTGTAAAACAAATCAATGCCTTCCAGAACATGGCAGGTACTGCTAAATTATATCATCTCTGTTGTCACCGGAATTTACCTCTTGGGGCTGTAGTCCTTGGCAATGCTATAAAACATAATGCCATTGACACTGGATGGTTGCCAAGCCACTACTCATTCTGTAGTCACTTCCTGGCTTGTTAAAATTGCAGAGGAATAACTAAAAAAAAAGAGTCAGACAACACACTACACAAAGACTTTTTGCTAGTACCCTTGGCAATGAGAATAGATGAAAATGGAGAGGGAAAAATCTCAACAGCAGTCTTTGTATTTGGGTGACAGAAAGTTGATGGTTCTTCCGATGGTGATGGACTCCAAATCTTACCAACCAGCATGGCCACCAGTTAGGGAGTTATTGTACAGTCTAGCAACATTTTTTCCCCATCCATGGTCTAAGGAGCTCAAGGCAGCAGACATGGGCTCTCTGCAATCCACTCCTACATTTCATCTTTGCATCATTTGTTTGAACTAAGCTAGGCTGAGAGACTGATCTGAAATCATTCTGTGAACATCGTGGTTTAATGTATAAATGAATGCTGGTCTGTCTGGGACTTATTTTTCCTGAATATGAATCCCTACACAGCTATATACTGTACCAGATTCAGAAGCTAGAGGCAAATTCTATGCTAACATACTCTGCTTAACTTACTTTGAATGCCAGTTTGCACAGGATGCTCCTTGGATGATATTACTAAGGGCTCTTCTGTTGAAAAGGATTTGGCAGCCTGTACTCCAGCAGGATTCTTGAAAACGATGTAAGCAACATGGAACCCCTAAGAATCGAAAAGCACATTATTATTGTGGAATGGGTCTATTTTTATCTGCATATAGCCCAACAAATGAAATACTCAGTCGGTTGTGGAAATGATTCCATAAGCGGCATTCTTATTTTCCTTAGTCCTTTTGACTGTTCACCCTCCTTCATCACTGTATTTCTTCCAACCTGGAAGCCAGACCCCTCTCCTCTACAGATCTGCACAGGGACTGACTGCTAACTGCCTCAATGACTCAGTTGTGTGTTTAGCTTCATGTGCACAACTTGACTTTTAGGAGGCTTGGAAGTGTGGAGAAAGAAGGAAACAGAGCAGCAGCACACACTGACTCCACAGAGGAACACAAAGAAATGGCATGGAGATTGCAGCCAGGAGACTGTATGCATCCTTTCACTCAACCCATCATTAAATAGTTGCCAAGGGTACTTCCCAACAAAAGTTGGGAAGGAGAGATTCTGAATTCAGTGCCGTTCTGCATATGATGATGGCAGTTCTTTAGTGTTGGGTATTGGATGCACAGGAAGGCAACAAATTGCAAGGAGTGTCTAAGAAAAGAATGGTCACAATGCACACATTTCTTCCACACAACATGAAAAGCTCTCCATTCTCCTTGTCAAAATGCTGATACTGGAGGTTTTACACATCCCTGGGCAGGATTACCAAGGGCATCTTAGCTTTGAAGTACTTGGTCCTGGAGCCTTCTGTTTTTTCTCCCAGTGTTGGTTTCTCACACGTCTCAACAGACTGTACTGAGCAGAAGGTAGAGAAAAGTCTTGACAAGCATTCCTGCAGACAAGGAAATAAAAGTTTAGCACAATTCACAGTGTGGCAACCCCAGACCTACTGGAGTATCCCACCCTGTAGTTATGCTGCCACCAACCATTCCCTGTAAGGAGTCACACAGACCAGGAATGGATTTTAATAAACAAAAGAACAAGGTTTATTGAAACAACAAACAGGGTAAATAAAAGAATCAGGTAAATAGGAAACTGGAACTTGGGATAGTCTTAATCATACACATGCAACAGATTGGTTCCCACTGAACACTTTAAGGTAACGCACAGACCCTGAACCTATCAGTTCTGGCTACCTAGATAGAAACCTGAACCTATCAGGTATGTACTAACTGACAAACAGTTGTACCCAGTCTGACACACAGACTCCAACTCCCCTTCTCCACACCAGCTCCAAATATATATACAGTACAGCTCCTCCCCCCTGATGTCCCGCCTTCCACTCCCCATAGGATGGAACTTTCCCTCCAAACCCATGACAGACAGGTACCATCAGTGCTGTATGTGACACACAGCTACAGGTGAAGCAATTTCAGAAATCATCTCTACTATCTAAAGAACCTTCCCATGGATCCTGTACTAAATCCTGCACCACCTTCCTGACTGACAACTTCTCCTTGCTTTCTCTTAAATACCCTCAGCTGTTTGCTTAAGACCTTTTTCAGAGGATTTATTCAAAGTTTTGCTGGAACAGATCAACTGAAGCACTTCCTTGAAAAAACTGCAAACTTCTTCACGTAGATGTGCTGGAGTACAACTTCTATCATCTCCAGCCCAGCTGATATAGAGTGTTCAAGATACCTAAGCAAACCTTACAAAATTTCTGTCAGATAAAATTCCTGTACCTGTAATTCACCCAGAGGGTGGTGATAGACAGGGAGACAGAGTTAGACAATTCCTGGGGGGAGATGTGTTAATTTGCTGCAGCGAAACCAAAAGAGACCCTTGTGCCATCCTGAAGGCTAACAAGTTGTATTTGGCATAAGCTTTAATGGGTTTTAGTCCAAGGCACCCAAATAAGTGGGCTGAAGTCCACAAAAGCTTGTTTCAAATAAGCCTCTTGAACCAAAATCCCATTGGTTTACACCAAGGGTCCCCAACCACCGTGGCCTTGGCAGGACCAGGCCATGGAGACAGATCTCCTCCCCCTCCCCTGCGGATGCAACCACACACCCCAATGTGGACGTATGGACATCCTCCACACATGGGACGCATGCACAGCCCCCCACATGTACGTACGCCCCCGCATGCATGCACAGACACATGGACACCGCCATGCATGGAAGCACACACAGCCCCCATGCACACATGCCCCCCACATGCATGCAGACACACATGCCTTGCCCACACACGGTTGCATGCATGCATCCACCCCCCAGACGCATGCACACCCCGGAAGCACAGATGCACGCATGTTTCCCTCGGCCCACACACGCATGAATGCCCCCAAACGCCCCCCGCCCCCCCAACTGGTCCATGGTGCCAAAAAGGTTGGGGACCACTGGTTTTCACAATCATGGAGGCGCCATCAGGCTCTCCTCCGGACAACTGTTGCCACATAGGTTACAAAACTGGGTGTGTGACTGATCATGGGAAGGGCAGCCTGCAGGAGGAGAAAAAAGGTGTGCAGTAGTCCTTACATGTGTGAATTTTCTCGAGAACTCTGGCCTTAGTTTTTTAAGCCTGTTGTTTTTCCTTTACCATTAGATAAACCAGTAACACATTTATGACTATAGTGAGAACTGTAAGAAAGACTCCCTGGTTCAAAGATCAGTCTCTTACTATTTGTGCTACTCCTCTTAATTATTCAGACCTTCAAAGGCTAGAGTTCGCCACACACACAAAATATGCTGGTACTCTCCACAACCTTCTTCCCATGGCCTTTGCAGTGCCCTTTTCCCCTCGTTGAATAAACTCACCTCTGTGCAGTATGGAGGGACATTCAGGACAAAAAGAGTACAGTTTTGAGGCCTGCTATGATTTTTGTCATCTCTGACTTTGTGTTCCTTCACATAGAGGTAGTGAGGTGACTGATGCTTTTCAGAAAACTTTACTGGTATAGCTGAAAGGAGGAAGAAAAGTTTTGTGAGCAAGAACCATACCCCAGAGAGGAATCTGTATATTTAAACAACAACAACAACAAAACAAGCAAACCACACGCAACAACCAACAGACTATACCCAGCAACTTTGACACCTCTGTCTCTCCTTGCCAATTACTTGATCCATTTATCTGAAATATCCAGCAGTTCTAAAAATGTAGATGGGTGAGATTCCTAAAGAAACACATCCATAATGGTGCTAAGCTAATCAGAATTTCCACAAGTACACTGACATCTGAACAATGGTGGAAACACCAAAACACAAACAGTTGCATTCACAGCCAAACTATGGGTGACAGAGCGTCTATATTTGTCTGCTGATATGCTCATACCTGATTGGGCAAAGGAACAAGTGAAATAGTGTGCCACCCTGAACACAACTAATTTAGTCTGATTGTGTAAATTATGCAGAATCAGGCATCCTCAGTACTTTGCCAGGTGCACCAAGGATGACCAGAAATCTCCATATATTGCTAGGAAAAAAAATCTTCCCTGAAACCCTGGATTCAAGTCATAGAATAATTGAATTGGAAGGGGCTTATAAGGCGATTGAGTCCAATTCCCTGATCAATGCAAGAATCCAAATCAAAGCAGATCTGACAATTGGTTGTCCAATTGTTTCCTGAATGCCTCTAGCACTGGAGCACTCACCACCTCCCAACCCTTTGTTGTTATACTAGTCTAACAGTTAAGTTTTTCCTGATATTCATCCTAAACCTGAAGCTTCCTCTAGCTTGAGCCCATTATTACATGTCTTGTATTCTGGGATGATCAAGAACAGATCCTGCTCCTCCTCTGTATAACTATCTTCCAAGTATTGGAAAAGTGCTAACATATCTCCCCTCAGTCTTCTTTTCTCAAGGCTAAACATATCCAGGTCTTTCAGTCTTTCCTCATAAGGCTTGGTTTCCAGTCCCCTGAGCCTCCTTGCTGCTCTCCTCTGAATGTGCTCTAGTTTGTTGGCATCCTTCTTACAGGGCACTGTCCAGAAGTGGACACAGTACTCTAGATGAAGTCTAACCAATGCTGAATAGAGGAGATATACAGCAATTCCAAGATCCTTCTTCCTCAAAGTATTACTAAGCCAAGTATTCCCCATCTTGTAACTGTGTTCTTGGGTTTATCACCCCAGGTCTAAAACTTTGTACTTCTCCCCATTACATTTCTGGTTGTTTTCAGCCCAGTGCTTAAGCCTATCAAGATCTTTTTGAATTTTGTTCCTATCTTCCAAGATATTAGCTATTCCATCCAATTTTGTATCATCTGCAAATTTGGTAAATATTCCCTTTACTCTGTCATCCAAGTAATTATTAATGATGTTGAAGGGCCCAAGACTGAGCTTTAGGGTACCCTACTTGTTATCTCCTTCCAGTTTGAGAAGGAGCACTCTCAGAGCAAAGTTCTCTAACCAACTGTGTATCCATCTGACATTTTATCCAGCCCACACCTAGTTGGTTGGCTAATCAGAGTATCATGGGGCAATGAGTTGACAACAGTGGGCTAGATGGACCAAGGATCTAACTCACTGTAAGGGCAAGTGGGTGAAGTCTATTTTTAAAGCAAAAAATAAGCTTGGGTGTGGAGAGTTGACCCCTCTGCTGGCTGCCACTATGTTCTATTGTTTCAGAACTTTCTCTCCCAGCACCCTGTACAATGGATTTGGGCTGGACAGTCATACCTGAAGCAATATGGAGTGGCAGAGGGAAAGCTTCTGTTCCCCACTTCTCAGCATCTGTTATAAAAAGGCAGACTTTTCCATACTTTGTATACGATCTTCATTAATTGTGGAAATTGCTTCCCAGGCTGACTTTCTTACCTTCAAATAGCTGGTTAAAAATTATAATCTCCCATAAAGCTTCTAGTGATTAATTCTGTTCTGTGACTTCAGATATTATTCCTGTTTCTTGCTTAACATAACCCCCTTTTTTTAAAAAATGGATGGACCTGTTGCATTTTATTATGCTTAATTTTATTCTACATCACCTTAAGCACTACTTGAACAGAAGAACAATTCAAAAATGATTTAAACAAAAGAAATTAAATGAGTCTGTAAATAAAAAATGTGGTTCTCATATTAATCAATTTTGACTCTTAGGAAAATGAAGGGCTACCATTTCAGACTGAAGACAAAGATTCATGTGACTGAATGGTCCATACCAACTCACACTTTCAGTCTTCCAAACAGACAAAAAAATGGCAATTCTGTTTACTTCTTTGACATCTAGTTTTTTATGAAGATTTGGGGTGTTTGGATATTTTCAATAGATATTTTCTCAGTTTGTCTTTTTTAAACAGCAACAGAGATACAGTACTTTGGATGTAAGGTAGTATATGAGATCCAACTCATTGGCCAAAAGCCAGTTGTTAATCCCAACTAAGACAGGCCTACTGAATCAATGGAAAGTTGGTTAAATCAACACTTACATAAATTCTGTTCAGTCACTGATTTTACTCTAGTTGGAATTAATTGGACTTAGGCCAGTTTCAAGGTACAGTATCTGTTCCTAGGCTTCAGTAACAAACTAGTGGGCCACTCACATAATTCAAAGGGGAAACCCAAGATTTTAATGGAGTTATGGATTCAACTGCAAGCACCCCCAAACAAAAAGTAAGAGCAAAGAGAAAGTTCTCTTTCCCACACTGGCCTTTTAAAATTTGGTGGGAGCTGGGCTGAAGGTGACAGTGTTTTTAAAATCCTGCACAACACTCCACTCATTATGTCTCCACTGCACATTAGAGGACTATGTTAGAAGAAAAGTTACAGGTGACATCTTAGTGATGCAAACCACTGTTAATAACGCGTGTCAAATAGGCAAAAGGCTCATTTAGAATTCCAACCCCAAATCCCACCACATAAAATGCCTCTGGTGTTGCAGCAAAAGTCAGCTTATTTTCTCAGCCCTTCTTCCAGGGTAAACTTGGCACCCAAGTTGGAAGCCACACTTTCCACTGACTTACTAAAGAATGGTTCAAAAACTCTACAAAACCAATTATTTTTCCAACAAAGGAAGGTTTCCGTTTCAAAGAGCGAAACCTGTTTTCCACTCCAATTTTTCTGTAACTGTTGGGGGAGAGAGAGGGCTACTCATTCACAGATGTAGTGAAACACTGGATTCGCTCCTGATTCCTAGAGGAAGTATTCATTTCCACCGGAGAGGTGAAAAGTCAAAATAAATAGTAGAAGTGAGGCTCTACTGCAGTATTCTTATAATTCAGCGTTTAACACCTCTCCATTAAGAGGATCTTAACGACAATAAATGTACAAGACAAGAAGAAGAAAAAATACACGCATCCAGCTCCTTTTTTTAGGCAAGGCGGCTCCAGAAGCCCCGGGCGCTGCCAGGCGAGAATAAACCCGGGGAAGCATTCGAGCCCTTCTACACATGCATGCCGATCCGCCCAGGATTCTGCACCCCGATCCCGGAGAAGTATCCCCAAGCTCACGTACCCGTGTAGCCTAAAGGGGCGACAAGTCTTCTCACATGCTTCCTCTTGGCGGAAGCCGCCATCTTCGCATTCCCCCGGAGGAAGTAGCGTCATCACTTCCGCCAATCTTTTGTTTGCCGCAAGGACTGTTGGGCCCGGTAGTTTCCTCGCGCGAAAGGAATAGGCGGGCATCTCGTGCTCATGATTTCTCCCTGAAAGAAAGGCCTGCTTTTCTCTTCTGTCAGAACATCCTTTTTGCCGCCAGGGGCTTCCTGCGACCGATCCTATGTATGTTTATTCGGCCTTTTTTTTTCTTGACGGCATTCTGTGAGACTTACTCCCAGGTGAGCACTGGTAGGACTGCCTGCCTGCCTGCGGGTGGAAAAGGGTGCCCTTGAGATCTGTGGTGATGTCTCGGTGGGACGCAAGATTTCTGATTTCTTCATTTAAAAAAAAAAAAAAATCAGCAACCGTCGTTCTCCCCCAGACCTTATGCACGCGTGGCATGCCTTTTCCTGCAATAGACTCCACTGGCAGCACCTGTACTTCTTGGCACGTTACTTGTATACTATACAGAGTTTTCCTAACCCCTTCCCGGCCTACCAATTTGGCGTTAATGGTACTGTACAAATAACAGAATGGTTGAGAATATATTTCCAAGTTAAAAAGTGTTTTTTTTAAAAATCCTATCATTGTAAAGCTCCAGTTCTTTTGATAAGAGTAATCAGTGAGATAGGAAAGACGGAAGATTAACAAAACGGTTGGAAAAGGAAGAGATTTTGTTTTCTGACTGGAAGTGAGGTGCCACTCCGGTGAACTCGGACAAAACTAATTGTGTGTTTTGTTCTGATTATTAGGGGAATAGTGAATATTGAGCAAGGATGAAAACCCTTTTCAAAATCTGTGTTCTCAGATTATCATGGAAATTATAGGTATACATTTGGAAATGTCTCCAGCGATAGCTTTGCTAAATATTTTTGGAAATGTACTGAGGAAAAAGTTAATTACTATTATAGTAACAACTGTAAGATGAATTATTGCAAAAAAAGGGGAAAATAAATTATTTGGAAGAATAGTATAAAGAAATGTGGATTTTAGCTGTTAATAACATGTGAAGAGAAAATTTTAAAAACGGATTATTAAAGGATGTTTGGGGTGTATTTATAGAGCATGTTTTTGTAAAAGGAAAAGTGAAAAATTCAGCCCAAGACTCACTATTTGGAGAGAACTGGGGTATGTTGATTAGAAAGGAAGGAAGAATAGAGGAAAAAGGTAATAATTGACAAGTTAATATTCCAGTAGTGATGGGGAGCACGGGTTGTATTATAGAGTGGGTATTTTTGTGGGGGTTTTGTACATTATTGTATTAAGTGCAATTTTTGTATGTATACAATTAATTCTTCAGTTAAATTATTTTAAAGTTAAAACAGAATCAGTGAAGCACTTCGTCTTAATTCATGCACAAAGCATTTTCTGCTTTTATAGAATTGACTAAATAACATGATACATTGGTGAAAATGCCCTTTAAGTATAAGCATGGATTTAGAAATCTGGTCAGACACAACAGAAATTGACCACTCCAGGATAGAATTAAACAGTAGTGTATATTCATATACCTGTCTTATGTGTATATGGGCAAAAATTACGTATTCTTTTGTAACTTGCCAAGTATCTCCTACACCCTTTTCCTGGTTCTAAACCAAATGCCAGCTTGAAATCTTATCTTTAACATGCACAGAACATACATAAGGGCATCCAAACATGCCAGCATCAATCGGCTGCTTTAAACTGATTTCATCCTAACAGTTGGTCCAAATAAAAGCTCTTTAAAGTGAAAAAGTAATAAACTTATTGGTTTCCTTCCACTGTTAAAAGGAGAAGAGCAGATTGGTATCTGTATAACAAATGTTTATTCAGAAACATAATACATAGTGTCCTTCAGCCCCAATCTCTCCCTCTGTAGTCCACCACTGTTGCTAATTAAACATTGGTACAGGGAATAGCAGTTCTGCACACACAAAAATCTGGCATTTACAAACACACCTTCCCCAGTACAGGTGACGTTTAATTCAAAAGCAGTAATCCAGATTAGCAAACCACATTGGGAACATAACTCCATGTAACATAACTCGTGTCTTTGCTAGATTAAACTAAGAAACTGTACAGAACAAAGAGTACAAGGAAAGTCGAACCAACTGAGTAGATTCTATAATGGAAATAAGCAGATATTTTTACACTACGGGATCTTAGCACAGATGAAGAGAAATGCTTAAAATCTTTTAGTTGGAAGGTCAAAAATCCAATTCCCCAACCAGAGTCTGGAGATTGTTTCTGTGTTTTGATTTAATATAAAATGAAAATTAATTAAAATATCAGATTTTTATTTTACAGAATTAATATGATGTTACCTAACGGAGTGCATCTTTATCTCCCAAACATTCCATCTGGACATGAAGTGCATCTTCTTTGCTTTGCTACTTGGAAAGTCCTTTCATTTCCCACTTTTTTCACTCTTCTGTTTCAGATTGGTGGGTAGATGGCCCTCCTGGTCAACAAGGTGCACTTTCCACTTTTTAGTACACACAAATCAGCACTAATGCCGCATAGCAAAAGAAGACTCTTACTCAAGCAGTTAATACAACTGATAACCCCTTGAGAGTTGACAGTAAGAATTGTTTCCTGCCTATGATATACGATTGGGCCAACTTCCAGCTAAAAGAATATTGTATCAAATGACAATTGTGACAAGCTGTACTGAACTAGTTCCAAAAGACCTATAGATGGCATTCACTGTGGTGTCACTTACCTCCTAACTAGAGGTATGTAGGTTTGTATATCTATTTGGATTACAGCTCCCAGAATTCCCCAGGCCATTAATTCAGGGAGTAGTATCCAAAAACACAAACCTGCAGCATAACACCTAAAAGTGTGATTTTGGGATGACAAGGACCTTTACTCATTTTCAGTGGTTGTGAAATATCATGCAAGAGAGGTGGCTCTTTCTTCTTCCTATAAAACAGAACCAAAAGCACTTTTCTCCCAGATATACTAATCCACAATAAGAGGCTAGAGAGAAGGTAATATCTGACGCAAGAAAGTGAAGAAAAACATTTTACAGCTGTCCAAAACAAAGCAGATGTTTTATTATGGAAAAAGTGTATCCATGAGATTTGTTGGACTGAAGGTTCACAACAATGCCAGGTTTCTCTCAGGGCATTGGCAAACTACCATGACAATGGAAGATGAGTAAAAAGTACAGGACACATTGCATTCTTGTACTTTTACATCCTTCTGCTGCTTTCAAGTGTTTCTGTCAGCTCCTGCATGAGCAGAACATTTGTGCTTGTCTCTCTCTAATGTTTGAACTGCAGGAGAGTGCCATGAGATATGCAGCCTTAGCCCCAGATGTAGTTGCATAAAAATGAAATGTAATTTATCACTAAGTAAAAAAGATTTCTTTTTTCAAAGGATGCAAGCTCGAAGAGATGCCTACCACAATCTTTGTTAGGTGCATTTTTATTGGATGGATACTGCAAAGGGGTTGAGAGGGTGGGGAAAAAAAATAAAGGAATTACAGGTGTAAGCTTGATGACATATTCTTACTGGAGAAAGGGAAGATTATTCTTTAGAAATATGTGGACAAAACTCCAGCTATGAAAACAGAACACACACATTAGGGAGAACACTACTGTACAGGAAGGTAGCAATTATAAAAAAAAAAACAAAAAAAACCCAAAACGAAAGATTTCAGCATGGGCAACAGAACAGTTGCACCCCTGCACCTATCTCTCCATTTCACACGCTCAACTAATTTTCCAGTCCACTCCTCGCCTTTTACTGCTCAAAGTTTGATTTTGAACTCTGTAGGCTGCACTGAAGCAGAGGTCCCTGAGGATTTGAACAGGGCCTTCAAAATGATTTCAGGATCCACTTCAGGTGGTGGATTTGAGGAGGCTCCTGCACTTGTCCGACGTGATTCACCTTCCTTCTTCACTGATGGAGTGTCACTCAATCGACTACGAAGAACAACAGGAATTAACGTCACTACAGAAAACATACTGAAATAAGCATAATAATTTATTATTTTTGACTATTTCCAGTTGTGTACTTGAAAGCTAGTTTACACTAAGACACCTCTCAATATTTAATTTTTTTAAGATGGATTATGTTCTGGAGAAGAAAGGGGTAAATTATAGAGGGAACTTTAGGAAGTTCTGCTGCCTACATATACTAAACTGTGAAACAGATTAAGTCACACAGTGAACCAAATAAATTCTTCAGATCATCACACTGATAATTTGAGAGAAGACTGCTGCCCTGTTCAGTAAAAATGCAGCTACTGCATGCAGTTGAAAATCTTTGTGGTATTGCTGCCATTTTTCTCATTTGCATAGAAAAAAACAAGTAAACAAGATATATAGGGAAATGTAATTAAAATAAAATGTAATCCCCTATTCATTAACTCCCATTTGATATCTGGCTAGAGTACAAGATTTCTTTCTATAGTGTCCTGCTGCAGATCCATATGCAATTTTTTGTACAAACACAAGCTCATGGGTACTTACAGCAATATAGGTTGGTCTGAAGTGATAACACTTCCATTCATATGAAGATTGCATTTCATTGGCTGCCCTGGTGGAGAAGAACAAAGGAAACTAAGCATTATAATCTATAAAAATATAATAATATACTAATATGTTACGCAGTAAGATAACACACCTATATTTTACCATCCTAAAGACATTTGATAGACATTCCTCTGGAAGCCAAATCTACTCCCAGTAGCAAAAAAGCCATAAGCAAAGATCAGTTGTCAAATAAATCAGAAGGGGGCACAGCAGGATGGTCAAGGACCACACCATACTCACTGTCTGAATCATCTACTTTTAAGACTGCCCTCCTTTCAATAACAGAAGGCAAAGCATCAAGTAAAACATCAACAAAAATTCTGCACAAATTACAGGTTACATTTGGAACGTATCCATTATACAAACACATCAGATCTGTGCACTAAAAACCTAACGAAATAGGAATCAGTCTGAACATGCAGTCATGTGAAAAAGAAAATACACCCTCTTTGAATTCTACAGTTCTACGTAACAAGACATAATAAAATCACGTGGTTCTTAGCAGATCTGAAAATTAGGTAAACATAATCTCAGATGAACAACATATGATATATTACACTGTGTCATGATTTATTTTACAAAAATAAAGCCAAAAGGGAGAAGCCACCATTCTTGGCCATAATGTACAGCACATCTGGTGAAAACCAAACCATTTCCACTTTGGTCTTCTCTGTCCAAAGGACATTGTTCCAGAAGTCTTATGATTTGTCCAGATGCAACTTTGCAAAGCTAAGCCATACTGCCATATTCTTTTTAAAGAGAAGAGGCTTTATCCTGGCAACCCTTCCAAACAAACCATACTTGTTCAGTCTTTTTCTAGTTGTACTGCCATGATCTTTAACATTTAACATGCTAACTGAAGCCTGTAGACTCTGAAATGTAACTCTTGTTTTTGTTTTTGCAATTTTTCTGAGCATTGCATGGTCTGATCTTGGTGTGAATTTGTTTGGATGTCCACTCCTGGGAATATTGGCAACTGTCTTGAATGTTTTCCACTTGTGAATAATATTCCACACTGTAGAATGATGAACTTTAAATTGTTTGGAAATGGCCTTATAACCCTTCCCAGATTGATGGGCAGCAACAATTGCTTCTCTATGATCATTGCTGATGCATTTCCTCTTCGGTACTGTGTTACACACACACCTGAATGCTCCTGAGCATAAAACTGCTAAAACATTGACTTTCATAAAGATGGTCACACTTGCTGATGATCAATTACTCAAAGGCAGCACCTAGTTGTTACTTAGCCTCTTGATTTCTGTGGAAGTAGTAAGGGTGTACTTAGTTTTTCACATATGGCTTCTCCATTTTGGCTTAATTTTCGATAAATAAATCATGACACAGTATAATATGTCATGTGTTGTTGTTCATCTGACGTTGCATTTACCTAATTTTCAGACCTGCTAAGGAGCAGATAATTTTTTATTATGTCCTGATAGGTAAAACCATAGGATTCAAAGAGGACACACTTTCTTTTTCACATGACTGTATGTTTCCTTGGAAATATTTACAAAATTGTCTATTTGCCTGATATAATAAGTACTTATGCATATATATGCATACCTAGAAAACATGAAACTTAAACAGGCACCATAACCATGAAATTTGTTAGTAGCCTAAGAAAATAAAGATACCACAGAATATGGCCAAGTGACTGATTCTGGCTAGAAAAAAAAATCAATTTAATTTCAGGAGCAGCTATTACCACTTTAATCTGAATACTAAGATAGGTATTAAGGGACGTGGTGGCGCTGCGGTTTAAAACGCAGAAGTCCCTGTGCTGCAAGGTCAGAAGACCAGCAGTCTAAAGATCGAATCCACACGATGGAGTGAGCTCCTGTTGCTTGTCCCAGCTCCTGCAAACCCAGCAGTTAGAAAGCATGTAAAAATGCAAGTAAATATATAGGGACGGCCACAGTGGGAAGGAAACGGCGTTCCGTGTCTAGTCGTGCTGGCCACGTGACCACGGAAAGTGTCTTTGGACAAACGCTGGCTTTACAACTTGGAAACGGGGATGAGCACCGCGCCCTAGAGTCGGACAGGACTGGACAATTTGTCAAGGGGAACCTTTACCTTTATAGGTATTATTTAAAACCAAATCTGCCCCAAATTAGAGGGAGGTAGGGGACACCAACTTTAATAAGAATGAAGGACTGTGTGGACACAGTGCAATGAACCTCTTGCATTGTACCTCTCTCCAAACTGCCCCCAAATCATTTTTCCCTCACTGAAGCTATGACCTTACTGAAGGAGAGGAATGTCAGGAAGAGAATATTTTACACTGTGCAATCCTTTTGCCCCTCTATTCTGAAAGCACCTTTTATAGATGGTGGCATACCCCCCCAATAATTACACAGATTCCAAAATGCAGTACAATTTTTTCTGCCAGCTGTCAGTGATATTCATTCTCAAGTGCTGTCTATATAGCTACTAGCATAAGACATATTTTCATCTATGTGCCTGCATGGCTGCCGTCCCTTCACACAGGTGCAGTTTTGTGGCTATATGCCAAACCCTGCTATAGTAAACGGTTCCCAGGAATGACTCTCATCCTACCAAAGCTGTAATGAATACTGGTATCTGCATACAGAGGACACACTGGCAGTATGATCTGAGATTGGCAGTGACACAAGCAAACAATAAATCATCTTTCTCACTTACCATCGAGGCATCTGTTGTTGTATTTCTTATATGCGGTGATAGCATCTTCCTTCTTCACAAATACCACTTCAGCCATTCCAGGATGTACTAGACGGGCTCGCTTCAGGGCACCACAAACACAGAATAACTCCTAAGCAAATAGCAAAGTTTGGTAGTTTTTTATTATGGAGCTGTATTCAATTTAAATGCTCATTTTAAAAAGCATCTGTGTCTACTATTTTACCTCTCAGAGAGATCCATCCATGTTTCAGTGTGGGGTACAGCTAAGCCTAACTAACAGGGGCATGTCAAACCTACAGTTCAATGCATTCCAATGGGGGGGGGGAATTCACCAAAAATTAACGAAGACTCAGAACAAAGCCAAATTAAGTTTGCAAAGGTTTTACAAGGTGCACTAACGATCCCAAGCATTTAAAACAGTTTTTGAACATTTTAAGATACACTTAAAATAGCGAAAACGGACATTGCTAAGCGAAACAGGGGGACCTAAACTGTCATCGCTAAGCGAAGCAAGGTCCTGAACATTGCTATGCGAAATTTCCCCATAGGAAATATCGCTAAACGGAGCACAAGATCGCTCCAAAAACCTCATCGCTAAGCGAATACATCGTTAAACAAGGCAATCACTAAGCGAGGCACCACTGTACCTGAAAGTCTTTGAACTCACACAGTTACAATGGTGCCTCGACTTACGAACTTAATCCGTTCCAGAATGGTGTTCATAGGTTGAAATGCTCATAAGTCAAAGCACCACATCCCACTGAAATGTATGGGAACAGGATTAATTCGTTCCAGTATTTCAAAAAAATACCAAAAAAAAGCACACAGAAAGTCCCATCGGAAGGCACTGAGGCTTTAAAAAAACAACAATCAAAAATAAACAGAGCAAGTCCTGAAGGCTGCAAAAAATAAAAAAATAAAAAATAAATAAAATCGAGCAATCCCCATGCTGGGACTGCCAAATAAAATAAAATAAAATAAAATAAAATAAAAATCACCAAAACCAAATAACAACACATCACAGAAACATAATCCTCCCTCAGCCGAAACCCACCCTACAAAACGCCCCCAGAAATTTCTAAAAAGCAAAAAGCAGGACCTTACCAGGCAGACCGAAGCCTTCTCCAGTGGTACTCACTCCCTGGCAGATGGCGGCCAGCGACAGGCAGCCGAGGCGGCGGCAGGGCCGGCCATGGCTGGCGGCGTAAGGCAGCCGAGGCGGCGGCAGGGCCGGCCATGGTGAAGGGAGCCCTTACTTATGAGGCCCGCACATTTGGCGGGCCTTACTCATGAATAGACCTGCGCCTTTGATGGGCCTTACATGTGAGTAGACCCACACCAGGGATGGGCAGGGAGTGCAATGGCCACTGCATGCCCCATCCACAGAGGAGCCCCTCCAACCCACGCGCCCCAGCCCAGGTCCTTCAGCGGCCCTTACTCCTGAGTAGACCCACACCTTCAGCAGCCCTTACTCATGAGTAGGCACACTCCTTCTGCAGCCCTTACACATGAGTAGACCCTCACCTTTGCGAGCCTTACTCATGAGCAGACCCACACCAGAGAGCGCACCGGCTTCTCACGCCCCGTGGTGATCTGCAGCCACCTCCCGCCTCCTTCCTCCTGTGCCGCAGGAGTAAAAAAGTTCCCTGACCCCCTGCTCTAACCGTTGGGGCGAAAGAGCTACAAACAAGCAGCCTCTTTGCCATCAACGGTCTGAATTTCCTGCCTTTTCCCCCTGCCTATTTCTGTTCTTACATCAAAGCTCCGCTTGCAAGTCAAAGCAAAATTCTGTGAGCAGAACTGTTCGTAAGTCGAAATGTTCATAGGTAGGAGCATTCGTAACTCGAGGCACCACTGTACTTAGTTTCATACTATTGCCAGAAAAAGATTCTCTAAGCCCTCTAGATGAAGACAGGCATTCAGGTTGGCTCCAGATCTCAGAGATATGTTACTCACAACAATGTCCTCTTCTGTAACTCTAGGATGCAAATTGTTCACAGTCATCTTAGTACCTTCCAAAGGGCTGAAGACAGGCTACAAAAGAAAAGACAGTTTGTTGGAGTGGGTATGACAAACAAGGACATAAAAATTCTCCAAAGCAGTGAAATTCAGCAAAACCCAGCTCTCAGAATTAAATTGTCAACGCCTCAAAAGATCCTATTTCATCTTTTTGAATGCTATTTCATCTATTAAAGACAACGAAGTTCTACCCAGAAAATGTGAACCAAAATAGATCTTGAACCACAGGAAGTTTTCCAAGTAGATCAAGTTCCGTACATTGAGTTGAGAGGACATAACAAGATATATAAATGGATTTGAATAAGAGTTACTATACAAAATCATATACAAAATCTTTTTTGTGTTCTTGACTCACCTCAACTGGTGCAGGTTCTTTAGGGGGTTCTTCCTTGGTCACCAAGGTTCGAGACACATTTGTTAGGGCCTTTGTCTGAATGGGGGAAGGTGGAGCTGGCGGGGCTGTATAAGCATCATTCTGGACCACTTTTGTGAGGGGAACGGTCTTTGACAGAGAGAACTTGTTGCCACTAAGTCCAGCCTATGTAAACAGAGAACATAAATTGCTGAGTGTTAGGAGTGACAAAACAAGGCCATTTTTTTCTTTTAAAAGTAGTAGTCAATTAGTACAATTTCCCATTCCACAAGTCTTGTAGAAAAGACTTGCAGCCACTCAACTTCTAATTGTTGAGGTCTACTTATTGCATACCAGGGACGTGGTGGCGCTGCGGGTTAAACCACAGGAGCCTCTGTGCTGCAGGGTCAGAAGGCCAAGCAGTCATAAGATCGAATCCACGCGACGGGGTGAGCTCCCGTCGCTTGTCCCAGCTCCTCATCAATCTAGCAGTTCAAAAGCATGTAAATGCGAGTAGATAGATAAGTACCACCTCTGTGGGAAGGTAACAGCGTTCCGTGTCTAGTTGCGCTGGCCATGTGACCACAGAAACTGTCTTCGGACAAACGCTGGCTCTATGGCTTGGAAACAGGGATGGGCACGACTGGACTAAATGTCAAGGGGAACCTTTACCTTACTTAATGCATTCCACTGTGCATTCAAAGGTTCCCTTTGGAAATGTTATTTGGCCCAGAAGTAACTGCGTTTTAAAATATTCCACAATCAACATTTCACACAGATGGAATATTCTATTAACAAGCTTTAACCAAGTTAGAATGAAAGAGAACTTTCTTCTTCAGAACTATCACAGTGGGGAACCTTCAACAGATACTGCTTGATAACTCTGGAGTATCAAGATGTAAGGTTAGATCCAGACTGGATATGCTTAGAACAGATGTACTGTACTGACACCAATAGAACAAGTCAGTCATGGCTCACTTGAATTCCACCATTTCTGCCCAAAGCATGTCAAAATCTCATACAGCCTATTGTTCAAAGGAGTCATTACTGTGCTCCAGGTGTGAAAACCAAATGTACCATCCATGAGGTAGGAGGGTGGCATTAAGCAGTGATGGGACTGCACAAAAAATAAAAAATTAAAGCAGCAATTAAGACAAACAATGCAGCCGTACCAGCACAATTAAAATATTTCTGAGGAAATTAAAAACTTATACACCTCAAATTTTGGTTAGGGGGCAAGAATAGACAGAGGAACTGGAAAAGCAATGAAAGGCAATATGACTTCATTTATATTTGAAACAGAAACCAACAACAAAGAACAGACAGCTCTAGCAAGTTAAGTCTACAGCAAGAGAAAAAGAAAACAAATTTATTGTTCAAAATAGAGGATAAACTAAATAATAATAATAATAATAATAATAATTTATTACGATCAATTACCAGATAAGAATACATTATTTAGATAAAATCACATAATATCAGAGATATTGGTCAAGACATGTCACCATCAATGCACTGTCTGGCTCTTTTACAACACTGAAGTTTATAAAATGTTCTAAGTTAGACAGCAGCATTGAAGGATATAAAAGCTTTTAAAACATCACAACAGTAACATGATATAAGATTAAATTAAGAGACACATAAAACCATCAATATGCCACCTCAACTCTCCTAGAAAATAAGTTAAACAAGAAATCTCTAACAAGGACAAGAGCACTTGAAAACCTTATGTTGCCAGGAGACTGTGGCAAGCTATTGCGGCAGCGCAGTATTTGGCCACTTTACTAGTAATATAAGAAACCTTATCAGAGACCAGCAAAAGAATATAAAATTCATTGGATTCCCCTGGAAATTTTTGAAAAATAGAGAAGAGCCTTACAGAAATCTCAATAGAAATGACAGTATAAGAGAACTGCCCCATTGTTTCTACTTCACCACCACTGCAAAGACATAAACAATCAGAATAGGGTACGCCCTGAAATCTCTGTTCCAAGAGATTAGAAGAGCACACATTAAATCTGGCTAAGGTAAAAATTGAACAACGTAGGAGCTAAAATGCAACCCTGTTTCACTCCACTGAATGATGGAATTAATTTGGACAGGCTTGACTGCATAGGACCCATAGGCGAGTATTTTCATACAAATGCCGCATTAGCAAAAGGAGTTAGTGGCCTGAAATTTGGTCCAGAGTTTATCTCTCAGGATGAGGTTGAATGCACACATGAAATCAATGAAAGCTGAAAACATAACTATCTTCTTGTTCCATGGGGGAAAGGGAAACCAGTCAAGAAATCAAAGGGCCACTAAAACAGCATTTGTCCTTTAGGACGAAGCTGATCCTTTTTAGGCGAGAGGCTTGTAGGCAGGAATGGATGCAGGATTTTTGGATAACACCACATTTGAATAAGGTTAGAACCAGTATGTATATCCAATGTGAGCACATATGGGCATATCTGTTTACACGTCCATCATGAACACAGAAGGGAAGACCACTATATGACAGACCCTTACCGCACTATGCAGAAAGCTGTTTCTGGTGGTAATTTTCATCTGTTTGTTAGGAAGGGAAATCATAGTCTCATCATCATCTTCCTCGTCATACAGGCACTAAAGACAGAAAACAGATAAATGACTTACAAATGTCATGTGGCTAATTTTCGACTACTAGTTGGGGATGTGCCATTTGTTTTTTTTTTTTTTGGACTCCAAATCCAAGAATCTGTTAACAAAACTCTGAGAGTTCCAGCTTATAAAACTCACACCTACGCTCTGCTCATCTGGATCGGGGCCTAGTTCTGAGGCAGCATGGCCTACCTCTGGTCTTGGTTCCTTAATGTAAAAAAAAAAGACATTACCATCATGGTTCCTGGAAGTGGCAGTCTTGCTGCTCTTTAAACTTCATAGAGAGTGGCTCCTGAAGACGTGCCATCCCACAGCAGCTTCCTTTGTTGCACATTAATAACAGGAATGAAGGCTAGAACTAGGTCATACAGCCTTGGGGCTAGGCCCTGGTCCAAGTGACCAAAATGTTTGGTGTCTGTAGGTATGGGTTTGTGGACTGAAACACCCAGAATTCTGCCTAGGAAAGTCTTGGGAGAATTCTGGAAGTCCAAAAACTTGAAATGGCCCATCCCTGTATAACATGGCTATTCTAAGACAAGTTGTGGATCTCATGTATATTAGTCCGTATCCCTCAAGAAACCTCAGCATTCCTCAGCCAAATAATGTATTCAGGAACTTATGACATCTTAGTTTGCTGCTACTGTTGTTATGTGCCGTACAGTCACCCCTCATGGTAATGTGCAGACAGGCACCTGTAGCTTATCTGAATGACATGGGTGCTGTACATCTGTGAAGATTCTCAGTCATCCAGGTGAAGTTATCTGGAAGTTGCATCATGGCAACTGGACTTCTTTTTTATTAGGTTGAAACGTTTCACTACGCATCCAAGTAGCTTCTTCAGACTGAGGAGAGTTGGTAGGAGAACCACTGATATATCCTCCACGTTGGTTACACTTCAACCTAATAAGTAGTTCAGTTGCCATGTCTCAACTTTCAGATGATATGGATGCTGATGACACTCAGCCCATGGACTACAAGCATTTTAAAATACATGAAACCAATGAAGGTTCTAAGTCATTCCTTGTGCCAGTTGTTTAAAACACTGAAATCATGTTCAAAGACCACTCGAATTCGACAAAAACTGGGTGTCACTCATCCTACAACTGAAGGATACACACCTGTTTATGTGTGTGATTATTCACAATGTTGACCTTCATACCCGCAGGGTGAGTATGTGATGGAACTGCAGCCTTCTGCTGTGATGGTGAACAAAGGAAGAAGAACATATTATTATATGTGAGACTACACCAACTCCTGGTCTTAATTAATGGGAGTTTATAATAAATAATAACTAATAGCAATTATTATTTAATTCTATTCATAACATATGTGACACTCATTTATATAACATATACAGAACTCCTGAGGTCTTAAACTGCTACTACTTGGAGTTTTTCCTGGAAGGAAAGATCCATCTTTTAATAAATCGATATGCAAAGTAGTACAACACATAACTGCAACAGCTGTCTTCCACACAATATGTTCACTAGATAGATAGATAAAACTTTATCACAGTCAAAGACCAGCCACACTTCACTATTTTAACCTTATTCTGGCATCCTAATTCTGTGCACAGCAACTGCACAAGGAGACACATGCTAACCTCACCATCTATATTGTTTTCTATGCTTGGAACATGACTATCTGAAGATATTGTCCTCTATCCAGAGTAAGGATGGGAAAATATGGCTCTACAAATGCTAAACTACAATTATCTCCTTTATTATTATGTATGCTGGCTCAAGCAGACTGGAGCTGATGTGCACCAATATCTGCTCAGCTATGCCTTCTTCATCTCTGCCATGCAGTGATTTTGAGCACTGATTTGCCATGATTCAAAATCAGGCGCAGAAGCTCTCCCATTTATTAACTTGCCCTCTATATATACAAGGCAATGGAAACTGCAATAGAGAGGGGCTGGGCTAGCATGGCTTACACAACATAGGACTGTAAATCATGAAGTGGCCTACTGTGTATACAGGCAGCATTTACTACAGCTCCAATGTGGACTTTTCTATGGGAAACCGGTAAATATCTGCAACCTAATTTTGCAGTTCAGGTGAATTAATAATTGATAATTGATGCAATTAGTGAGAAAAAGTCTCCATTCATGCCAGTACTGAAAGACCATCGGAAGCCCCCAGGAGACCATACCACTCAGATGTGATCTGTTTATCTGATGATGCGGGCAGCACATTTCATCATACAAAAAGATACACTCAAGAAGAAAAATTAGGATCTCAAGTAAAAGCTTGAGGACTCAGATGCCTCCTTTCTCATTTTCTGTTATAATTATATTATGTTTCTGCTTTCCATAACGGTTCCTTTGAAATATGTAATATAATCTTTTCAGTTCCTACTAGTCTATAAAATTATTACCAATGAAGAAGGAGGAACCATAGAGATGACAATCATAACCTACTTGAATTGTTTTTGTGATTTTCACAGCAGGAGCCGCTGTTTCCCCAACAGTGTTCACAGCAGCTGCAGTCGGAGCACTCCTTTTCAAGCTAATCTTTTCTCTAGCATCAACAACTTTGGTCACCTTCTCAACACTTTGTTGCTTTCGGGAATTGAGCATCTCCCGGGCATCTTGTACTTTCCCTTTGATTTTGAACCTGGCATCTTTCTGAAGTAGTTTCTCTCGGGCATCTTTCACACCAATTTTGTGCCGGGCATCAGTAAGACCAATCTTTTGACGTGCATCAAATGTCCGCTGAAAACCAACACTTGATGCTGGTCTGCTTAGGAAAGTTTGTGGGACTCCAATTCGAGATCTGATACCTCCAAATACAGGTCTGGTGTTTAGTCTGGAATGGAAACAGAATATCAACTGAGATATTTCATCATGTTGGAAACAACTGACCAATATAGCTCCAACTCACTCACAAGAAAAGAGAGGCTAAATGCCAGAACTGAAAAATCTAAGGTAGAGAGCAACACTGCCATCATCACACCAGAGCTGATGAGGAGAGACTAGGTGAAACATCAGGCAAGGAAACTTGTGGTTATTGCAAAAGCAACTGACACTACTAGTCTCTTTCTCCTTCTCACACTGTAAAATACAACAGGCCTGAAACACTGATAAAATTGTTTGCCTTTCCTGGCTTCCAAAATTCAGATTTTTACTAGAGATGGGTTATTCGTATTTGAATACAAATATCTCCACACAGGTGGTGTTAATGAGGGTCCAGCCCCATGGGGCCAGATGGGCCACTCAGCGATCTGCCGTGGATGCACAAAGTGCAATTCTACCAATGACGCCACAGTGTGTGATCTGCTCATCACTCTTCGACCTTGCAGTGAGACTTGTCCTCCTGCCAGGAATAGCGAGCAGATTGCGTGCTGCAGAGCCATTTGTAGAATTGCGCTGTCCGCAGCGGATTGTTGAGTGGACTGTCCGGCCACATGGGGCTGGACCCTTGTGAACACCACTTGTGCGGGGATATTTGTATTTGTTTTAAATTTGAGGCTTGAACAATTGTTTATCACTGTCATTGCAGAACAATTAGCCAGCTTTACAGCTGAGCAAGGTTACTATACTGTAACATTCCTGACAGTTGAACAAATTTTATAAATGATGACAAAAGACACAGGACTTACAATTTACACTCTTTGCAATTCCAACACCTTAGTGTTACAATATTCTGGTATTCCAAGACCCTGAATCAGATGATCTATGCTATAGGCCTTTATTCCTCTAGCCTTTGCAAAATTTTAGTCAAAACAATGACATTGCCATCATAGTGGCAGCTTGCCAGATTTTGAGTTATAAGCCTTTGGAATTTCTGCAGGTGCAACAGCAATAGAATTTCCTATAGTTTTTTTTCCTTGGTGCTCCAGACCTATAGATCTCCAAGCCCTGCAGAAAGGATTGTTGATAGTTGATTAAAGAAAGATAAAGGTTTAGAAAATGGCCAGAAGAGATAGCCAGGGCAAGGAGCAAAGGATAGCAGGTTAACATCATTAGAGGGGAGAAAACTCTGCTGGGGGAGGGTAAGCTTTTCCCCAATATGCAAAATTTTTTGCTTAGGTTCTGATATAATCTATTAACTACATAGTCTGTGAAGATGTGACTTAATTGAGAGTTAATTTTTATAACTTAGAAAAATGCCTTTGTAATACCTTATAATTATTTGTAACATTTTAGAGTCTTATGTCATTCTTAAGCACCATATCAATTTTTGTTAAGCCATCTAAAAGTTTTGTTAGTTACTTATATTTTCCATTAGATCATTAAGTTTTCACAGTTACATCCTTGTAACACTGTATAAAATTTTTATAGTTAAGATTTTTGGATATTCAATAGAGAATTCAAAAGATAAAAAAACAATACAAGACATAGGTATCTGCTTGCATGTGGCTGTTCAATAAAATGAATACAGTAGATTTTTTGGACATTCAGTTTGTCTTGCATGGGGCGAAAAAATTAAAGGATATTCATAAGAAGAGAGAACTGCACAAAATGCAAAATATTCATCTGGGTCATACTGGAATTAACCCTTTGGGGATAAGTGCCAGCTGTGACAAACATAGGCTTCTGATTTTTTTTCCTGGAAGTCTATAAAGTTCTGTAGAATTCATAGAGATTACTTGACCTGAAAAGATGAGAAGACAGCATGCCTCATATATAAAACGCCTGCCCACCTGTGATTGCAGACATCTGTTGCTGATACTAAGGTATTGAAGATTCTGATTTAGTTTTATTCAGAGTCAGTAGCTAAAAAACTTATCCTGGCATCTAGGTTATATGTTTCAGTCAAAGGAACAAGGGACAAATGTTTAAAAAATGGCTTACTCTTATAAACAAATTGGAAGTGCAAGGGGGGGGGGGAATAGGATTGCAGCTGGAGATAAACAAAGAATACCTTACCACCTTGAACGAGTTCAAATGTGCAGAGCCAGATGAACTGCATCCGAGAGTACTGAAGGAACTGGCCGAAGAACTCTCAGAACTGCCATCCATTATTTTCTTGAAATCATGGGAAATGGGTGAGGTGCCAGATGATTGGAGAAGGGCTAATGTTGTCCCTATCTTCAAAGAGGGCAAAAAAGAAGAACCTGGGAACTACAGGCCAGTCAGCCTGAAATCAATCCCAGGCAAAATTCTGGAACAGATCATAAAGCGGTCATTGTGCAAGCACCTCGAAAACTAGAAGCCAACACAGATTTGCCAAGAACAAATCCTGTCAAACTAAATTGATCTCATTTTTTGATCAGGTTACCTCCCTGATAGACAGAGGGAATGCTGTAGACGTAGTATATCTTGACTGCAACAAAGTTGCTGATGAGCAAGCTAACTAGGTGTGAGCTGGAGTATCAAGTGTCAGGTGGATACACAATTAGCTACAGAATCATACTCAGATGGTGAAGATTAATGGGTCCTTCTCTAACTGGGAGGAAGTAACAAGTGGGGTACCCCAAGGATCATTCCTGGGCCCGGTGCTCTTCAATTTTTTTTAATGACTTGGATGAGGGAGTGCAGGGAATGCTTGTCAAATTTGCAGATGATACCAAATTGGGTGGAATAGCTAATACCCTAGAACAGCGGTCCCTAACCTTTCTAGCCCTGCGGAAGGCTGGGGAAGGCGGGGTACGCCCCTGCACTAGTGCGCATGCACGAAGGAACACCTGCGTGCTCATGCGCAAAGGAGCGGGGGTGCTCGTGCGCAAAGGGCGGCTCTCGGGGAACTCATGCACATGCACAAAGGAGCGGGGGAACGCTCATGTGGGTACAGGAGTACACACACAGGCACAAATGGGCTGTGCGGGGGTGAGTGTGTGCGGGGGTGGGGGAGAGGTCTGTCTCCATGGCCTGGTCAGGTTCAGGCCATGGATCAGCAACAGGCCGCGGACCGGGGTTGGGGACCTCTGCCCTAGCAGACAGAAACAAAATTCAAAATGACTCTGAAAAACAACAGAATGAAATTCAAGAGGGATAAGTGCAAAGTACTGCACCTCAGAAAAAGAAACCAATTGCACAGTTACAAGATGGGGAATACCTGGCTCAGCAAAACTACAAGCGAGAAGGATCTTGGAATTCTTGTAGATCATAAGGTAAATATGAGCCAACAGTGTGATGCGGCTATAAAAAAAGGCAAATGCTATTTTAGGCTGCCTTAATAGAAGCATAGTTTCCAAATCCTGTGAGGTTCTAGTTCCCCTCTATTCAGCACTGGTTATGCCTCACCTTGAGTATTGTGTCCAGTTCTGGACACCACACTTCAAGAAGGATGCTAATAAACTGGAACAAGTTCAGAGGAGGGCGACAAGTCTAATCAGGGGGCTGGAAACCAAGTCTTATGAGGAAAGGCTTAAAGAATTGGGCATGTTTAGCCTTGAGAAAAGAGGGGTGAGGGGTGATATGACAGCACTTTTAAAATATTTGAAAGCCTGTCATACAGAAGAGGGGCAGGATCTGTTCCAATCATTCCAGAGTGCAGGACATGCAACAATGGGCTCAAGTTAAAGGAAGCCAGATTTTGTTTGAATATCAGGAAAAACTTCCTAACTGTTAGAGCAGTACGACAGTGGAATCAGTTACTTTGGGAGTTGGTGAGTGCTCCAACACTGGAGGCATTCAAGAAAAACACAGATGATCACCTGGCAGATATGCTTTGATTGTATTCCTGCATTGAGCAGGGGGGTGGACTTGATGGCCTTGTAGGCCCCTTCCAACTTCACTTTTCTATGATAATAACACAACAGTTGCCTTAGCAGGATGCAGAATTGCCCTTCACTGAATCTCACAATGAGGCTCAGACAAACATTTGTATTTTAAAAGGCAATCAGAATAAATATCCTGTTGCAAGTTCTAGAAACAGTGTAATTAAAATCTGGTTAATCACTGCAAGGTACTGTCTCTCTCTGTCTCTCTCTTTTTTTGGGGGGGGGAAGGATATATAACTATATATATCTATATATATATCTGGCCCAACAGATATAGGACTCACCATATGTTATGCCAGGATGACAAAAGAATTCATGACCACTATTAAATGGCATTAAAAATACTTGATAGCAAGAAAAAAAATCATTAAGAGCTGAAAGATACACAATATATACTGGAAAATGCTGTGGTTGACTGGGTCAAATCTGGAGCAGCAATATAGGAGTGAGAAGCTCAACTTCCTCCAACTACAAAGCAATTGTTCAGATCTGAAAACACTGTGTGCATGCGTACATGTGCACATACACACTGTGCTGTCAAGTCAGAACTGACTTATAGCGATCCTAATAGGGCTTTTATGGTAAGTGAAATATTTAAGGAGTGGTTTTACCAGTTCTACTCCCCCAGTGAGTTTCCATGGCCACGATAGGATTTGAACCCTATTCTCCAGAGTCCTAGTCCAACAACACTATACTGGGAATCATGAAACCACTATATTGGGAGCTAAACAGAAGAAAACTGAAATACATCCAGTGTAGAGCAGATGGAGAACCCAGAGATTCAGTGACTGACAGCTAATAGAGGGTATTAAAACAACAGCAAGTGAAAGAATAAGTGAGGTGAAATCCAGAGACGAATAAAGGTGTGTGTCAGAGAAACAGAAACAGCAATCAAGAGGCTGAAGAGGTGATCCGAAGGTACCGGCTGCAGCATCTCTTGAGATACTCCTCTTGCATTCGCGTGGCAAAAGATTTGGGATGACAAACTCTGCAACTTGCCCCGAGATCCTGTGGCATAAGGCGGCCTATAAATGTTTTAAATCCATCCATCCATCCAAGGGATATTCTGCGTGCTTCCAGTTGTAGAAGTGAGGGGATCACAGCGAGCGAGCCTTCTTCGTTCTGGAGCCGTAACGCCCAGTAAACAAGCGAGAGGTCTGAAGTGGTCACCAGCCGCCCTCTCTCCCCTCGGCGGCCACGGCACCCGCCCCCATGTACCGCATAGTATTGTGCCGGGCCCCGGGGCCTCCCTGGTCTTCCCGGCCCTCAGCACCACCTCCCACCCCAGAAGGGCTCAACAGAACCGAACGCTCCAGTGGGCTACGACTGACAGGCCGGTGAGCCAATCAGAGTGGTGAAGAAGCCCCTCCGGCCAGAACCTCCCGGAACCAGTGCCACCTTCCCAGCCTACAAGCTGCAGTACGCGGCGCGAAGAGGGCCTGCCTCGTCGACACCTGAACCGCAACCCGCGGCGTCTAGAGGACAGAACCGTTCTTTAGCTCACCTTCCTTTCAGATTCACGTTAACGCCGCGCTTCCTAATCAGCTCATCCAGAGATAAGTCCGCCATGTTGTCGCTAGGCCCCGAGATAAGTCGCAGAGACTGAAACCCGGACATGAGACAACTCCTTCCGGTCTGCCTCCCTCCGCGTGCACAATATGGTAAATAAGCTCTCGGCTGCGGTTGAGAGAACGCGCCCAAGGTCGGAACGTCTCGGGCACGAGCTTCCCATAACCCCTCGCGAAGGCAATTTTTTAAAATTTGCATACCTACTGCGGTGCCAAGAGAAAAATTCTGCAGTTTTAAAAGGATTTTAAATTTTTTCCATATTTAAAAGTGGCGGAGGGGAAAATACGATTTTATATGCAAGAACTGGTATAAATAGTTTGACTAGGTCATCGTTACTACAAAAGTGGTTTCACTCAAGCACATGCGCTCCTTGGGAAAGGAGTTTTCATGCCTTAAACTTATGAGTAAGGAAAATAATGATTCGGGGTGACGCCCGGGTCCTCACTGCTTATGTGAGAAGAATTTTTGAACGGGTACAGGTCGTCCCTAAGGTGACCCGCCTACTTAGCAGGATGCCTGGGAGGTTTGATCTGCCCGATTTATCTTGTTAATGTTTGAGAGAAAAAATGATGCTGCTCTTAAGCGTTTTTGGGCTTGAGCAAAATTATTGTATTCGTTCGAATGGCAGGGTTGGTCTATCACGAACCGTCTCCGGCAAGCCCACCCACGGACCAGTACGGACCGGGGGTTGACAACCCCTGGTCTAGTTTATGTCTTCTTCTGTAATACTGTACTTAAAAGTTCAGACTTTTGCTGAGAAGACCCAAAGTTTTCTAGTGAATTTTGCTGTAGCATTTTATATCACTCACATAGACTCAGGAGTTGGAACAGTAATGTTGAAGCAAGCAGTGTCAAGACTTGAAACAACGACTATTCCTAGAATCCTGCTGTTTTTTTCAAGGTGCTGCTTTGGCTAAGTGTATTTCACTACGTGTACACACACAAGAAGTGAAAGATCTAGTAGCCAGCACAAGGAAACTTAGTATCTTTCTATCTGCATTTCAAATTCTTTGTTAGGCAGCTTACTATACAAAATGTTTACAGAACCGGACAAACAGAAATTGAAACACCATAAAATTATATAGAGGGGATTCCAGAGAACAAGTAGAACTTATCAGTCTGTATATAAATTATGGTAGGGTACTTCCAAGAGGCAGTGGAAGACAGGAGGGCCTGGTGTCCATGGGGTCACGGAGAGTCAGACACAGCAACTAAACAACTTCCTCTTATGTGTATGGGGAAATACTTATAGTAATGCCTTATAATATAAGCATGTCCCTATACACATAAGAGGAAGTTATGTAATTAATTAATTAACAAACATAAGCATAAGCAAAGATAGTTTTCTAGTTCCATCGAAAGGGTGTTTTTTTCTTTTACCCACTGCCATGGAACTATAAATCCAGCTTCTTATTTATTTATGCTTATTCCTAAAAACCAAATCCTTAAAAGCAAAAATTATATTAAAACGACCAAAAACCTTGTAAATTTTTTAAAAATGGTTTATAATAATCAATTGGTCTTACTAATATTGACCTATGGAGCACAGGTCTGTACAAAAACTGTAACAAAAAATCTCAGAGCAATGGACAGATGTAAAATATTAGAGGACAAGATAAAGTAATATATTGGATTATTTGACATAAAACCAACATAATACAGTGGTGCCTCGCTTAACGAGCACACAGTTTAACGATGAATCCGCATAGCGATCTTTTTTAGATTGCTAATACGATTGCATTGCGATGTTCTGAATAGGCAAAACATCGCACTGCAATGATCGGTAAGCGTTTCGCTTACCGATCTTCGCATTGCGGTTTTTTTAAACAGCTGACCAGCGGTTCCAAAACGGCCGCCGGGTGCCCAAAATGGGCGCCGCAAGTGTTTTTACGCCCTGCCCTCACCAAGGGCGCGAAAATGGCGGCGCTATGGAGGAACTTCGCTGAACGGTGATTTTGGGAGCCATGTGTGTGTTTAGTCTTTTAGTCGTGTCCGACTCTTCGTGACCCCATGGACCAGAGCACGCCAGGCCCTCCTGTCTTCTACTGCCTCCCGGAGTTGGGTCAGGTTCATGTTGGTTGCTTCGCAGACACTGTCCAGCCATCTCATCCTCGGTCGTCCCCTTCTCCTCTTGCCATCACACCTTCCTAACATCAAGGTTTTTTCCAAGGACTCTTTTCTTCTCATGAGATGGCCAAAGTACTGGAGCCTCAGCTTCAGGATCTGTCCTTCAAGTGAGCATTCAGGGTTGATTTCCTTTAGAACTGATAGGTTTGTTCTCCTTGCAGTCCAGGGGATTCTCAAGAGCCTCCTCCAGCACCACAATTCAAAGGCACCAATTCTTCGGCGGTCTGCTTTCTTTATGGTCCAGCTCTCACTTCCATACATCACGACAGGAAAAACCATAGCTTCGACTATTCGGACTTTTGTTGGCAAGGTGATGTCTCTGCTTTTCAAGATGCTGTCAAGATTTGTCATCGCTTTCCTCCCAAGAAGAAGGCGCCTTTTAATTTCAGGGCTGCTGGGAGCCATAGGAACGCATTAAACGAAGTTTAATGTGTTCCTATGGCTTTTTCCGTTCCGTTTAGCAATGTTTCTGCATAGCAATGATTAATCCAGAACGGATTAATCGTCGCTATGTGGGGCACTACTGTTCAGTGGTGCCCTGCTTGACAATTACCCCGCTCCACGACGAATCCGCTTTACAATGAGTTTTTTGCAATCGCTATTGCGATCGCAAAATGTTTAAATGGGGAAAATCTGCTTGATGACCATCAGTTCCCTGCTTTGGGAACCTATTTTTCGCTTCACGATGATCAAAAACAGCTGATAGTCGGGGTTTTAAAATGGCTCCCTGCTGTGTTCAGGAGATTCTTCGCTTTACAGGCATTGGAAAATGGCCGCCCTATAGAGGATCTTCGCTGCACTATGAGGTATTTTGCCCACTGGAACGCATTGACCGGTTTTCAATGCATTTCAGTGGGTTTTTTACTTTCGCTTGATGACAATTTCGCTTAACAGCGATTTGAATGGAACAGATTATCGTCATCAAGGGAGGCACCACTGTAGATATAAAAGAACAAATAGCATCATTAAAATGAGGTGGATGGACCATACAAGACAGCTAGATGGACAATAAAATAAATCTATATTTGTCTATCAGACAATATATTATATATGTTCTGTCACATAATAGAGTAAAAATATATCACCCATTATCTTGGACTTGAGGAAGGAATACAGGAAGACTGTAAACTACACGGACGATTTTAAAAGATCAACAGGAACTGGCAAAACAGACATTTATGGGAGCAAATCAGGTCTGTATCCAACCTGGCACGTCAATGAACTAAAGGAGGAGGGAGAAGAAAGGGTTCACAGGACAGGCTCCTCTCCTAATAAAACCACACAACTAACCTGCAAGTTTGGGTATTGTTGTTGCTTCATTGTAGTAGCCTCCTCCCCTCACCAACCCCACCAATAGCTGAGGTTTTTGTATTCATTCTGTGCTCAAGGTGGATTCACATAACTATGGTTTTGAGATATTTTTCAAATGATTTAAAAGGTGTAATTTTTAATGTAGATACTGCAATATTTCCACATTACCTGTTATAGTTGTATTATTTGTATTAAATAAAATGTCAAGTAAAGTTTATTCCTGTAAAAGAGTTAACTCCTGTGTCTTTAATTTTAATAATTCCTTGCCATTAGTCTCACAAACTGTGTGTGTGTGTGAGAGAGAAGTGTTTGGGATTGAAGAGAACAGGCATCTGCAACTACAGTAGCTAAAAACAAACAGGAATAGCCAATACTTCCAAGATTCCCAAAAGAATTACCATTAGAAAAGCCACAAGGACAAGAATCACACTAGTATTTCTTTTCAAAAATTGCTGAGTAGAATGTTCTATTCAAGTACAGTACAATTCATATTTATTTATCTGTGGCTATCCAAAAGATGTACTACAATTGCCATCCACCGTAGCCAGCACAGACAATGGCGAGGGCTACAGGCACCACAGGCCAATGATATATGAAGGGCCAAGTGTTTCTTTCCATGGAATATATAGGGTAGCTTCAGATTTTTCATCAGCTTGAAAACCAAGTTAAATCTCAAAAGAATTGCAAGCACAGTCTGTACAGAAATGAGGGTAGTGAACAGATAGCAAAGGACATTTAGAAAATAACACTGTCTAATATAATACACACAAACTTTAAATTTTTTCCATAAGTAATTCAAACAAACAGGACACAATGACTAAGCTACCATTCCAACATGACATATGCAACTTTAACGCAGCAGGGAAATAGACTACTTTAACCATAATAGCAGACTTTCCAGAAGCAGAGCTCAGTGTCTCTCTGCAATTAGAAAAATCAGGCCTATAGCCATTGACCAAATTTACATAAGCCCTTTGAAAAATGTGGTTCATTATTGTCCACAGCACAGCAGAGAGAAGGATGCAGAAAAGAAAAGAAAACTCGTGGAATGTTAAATGGTACATGCAGAACACTCAGAGCAATGGAAAGTTGTACACTACTGTGGAAAACTATTAAGTTTAATCTTCTACTGCAAGCAAACTAACTCAATTTTTTTAAAATGCAAACCAAAATCAGAACACTAAATGTATCTATGGTTTTCTTCTGGGCTCATCTCATACAGCTAAAAGAAACCAGCAGTGCATGTTTACAGAAATCTTTTTAATTTACTCTGACCTAGCTCTGATGAAAAGCAATGTTTTAACAAAGGCCACTGATTCATCAGAGAATCATATGGAAACACAAGTCCAATCTAAATCAGATATTGTGTATTTGGAAAAATAAAGGAAGACAGTGCATAGAACCATACTTGGGATACCAAGTACAGTTTAGTTAGTCACAATTTCAACAATAAATTTCTTGGCCACTTTAAACTGAATTAGGTCTCTTGAACATACTAATACAAGCTTTAAGACATTATGGTTAACCTTTCCCAGTGGAAGCTGCCACTGTGCATGTGTAAGAGCAATCTAATAGTGCATCTTCCTCTGAAGGGTTGGTTGAATAGCCTAGTCTGTGCTTCAAATAAATGTTCTTTAATACGTATCTGCATTTTTAACTCAAGTTTCTTTCAAATTCTTTTTAAACTGCCACCTCACAACTTCCAGATCCACCTCCCTCTGCAGTGAGATACACTTAACTTGATAGTGAGCAACATGCAATTTACTTGGGAGAAAGCAGAGGGAAACACACAACTATTTCACTGGACAAACTGGTTGGGGTTGGTTTTTTCTTTTGTTTATTTTTATTATTATTTATTGTTTTACAATTAAGGATGTGCAGTTAACACCCCACAAGAAAAAAGCAGAAAAAAGTTTTATGGAAAAAAACCAAAATATACTGAACACATACCAATCAAATGGTAGAGATATGGGACTGGCTTTGATTTCAAAGTTTCAATAGAAATTTTAAAAAGGATGAAATGTAATAGCTGTTCAATTTCCAAGTCTAAATAGGCACTGTTTAAAAAAAAGTTGTTTTTTAATTTTTTTTCCATCACATGGCCCCAGTCTAAATACACTGCCAAACATCTTAGGCTTTCAAGAAGTTAACTGAGAACACCATCTTTCAGTGATAATAAAAGCTCAGGACCCGCCCACCCACCCTCTTTAAAAACCACTTCGTGCTGTTGGAGAGGAGCAAAATTAGAGCTTATAAAGGTTTGAAAGCATCCAAGGCAAAGAGCACAATATAATTTGTTCACTATAACTTGTATTGAAAAAGGAGAATAAAACACAGAGATCTACATCTTGGTACATAAAACTGTTGTCTTTCTTGGAGATCTTTGAAAATACGTTTTACAGGTTTATTGGAGGAAAGGGGGAAAGGACACTGCTTAAGTCATCTTCAGTTGAAGGGGTCAATTTATACTTCATTATAACCATTTTTATACACTGTACATCTACCCTAGTTGGATCAGTGTGTGGTACTGCTCATTGGTGTCCCTTTGAATAACTGTAAACTAAACCACAGTATGCAACTCCATTGGAAGCTAAAGATCAAATGAATGTACAGCCAGTTATATTTCCCCTGCTTCACGCTCTTCAGAGCTTCTTCTGTCTTCTGATCGACCATTAGCACTTTCATAAGAACGTTTCCTGTCTTTGCAGTCTCGCTCTCCAGGTGACTTTTCTCTGGGGCTTCTTTCTTTGTCACGTGATGTTCTGGTATGGTCTCTTGACCGTTCTTGATCTCTGGAAGCTCTTTCTTTTGAGGACCTAAAATAAACCACAATCAATTTAAAAAATCTACATTATCTTATTTAAAAAATCATTATAGCTAAAAACAAGACTACTGGAGCACAAGGTAGCACACAGAGAATGCACCATATTCAGACTCTGAAGAAAAGTTTATATTTAAACGTGTTCTAAATCTGACATTCCAAAACAAGGACAAAGACAAACACCCTTCAGTCAAAATTCTAAAGGATAGGGAGCTCAAACTATTGCCACCTAGCATATATTTAACCCAAGCCATGGCATTATTAATGGTCAAATGATAAAACTGTGTTCATCCTCATGTGCCCACATTCATTAATACACTGAAAATAGGGAAACTCTCTGAAATGAAATCAAGCCAGCGTTCTCCTCATCTGGCTAGTCAGCATAAGAAGTTTGTACATCTGCAGAAAGATGCAGGTTCTCGTCACCAAGTTCAAAATATTATTTTTATACAGCCCTATCAATGTACATGTTGATTCAAAATTTAGAAACAAGAGATACATATTTGTAGCTTCAAGTTTTTATCTTGTATTATTTGTTATTTAAGATTACACACAATACACATGGACTTCAGAGACTACTCCACATTCAAATACCTTACAAGCAGCATCCTGATAGAGAAAAATGACTTATGTGCTGTCAGAGTCAACGTTTATTATCAAAAGAAAAGATGGGATTGTTCTGAGGAGGAGCAAGCAGCAGCCATAGCATGTGAAGTCTTGCTAGTAGCACATGAGTAGGGACTAAAGATGGTTACGAATTAAAAAACAAATAATCAAATTCATTCAAAAATCGCTAATTTATCCATTTATGTTCATATGAATCAATGCAAATACAAATCAATTAACTTTTAGTGATTTTTGATCTGGCGATTTGTTTGTCTATAAAACTGCACCCAGTCACCAAAATTGCAGGGACACTTCCTCTGACTCTCCTCTACAATTCCTCCATGTTTGATGAAGCTCATGTTTCCCCAAGCCAGCTTATAAAAGGCACTTTTTTGGGGTGACCCAATTTGTTGGTATATAACATGGATGTCTGAACCCCAATCTTTACCAAACATGGTGGGATTGTAGAGGAGAGTCTGTAGAAGCTTCTCTGTGATTGTGGTGTCTCTAGGTGCTTGGGTTTTTAATTTTAAAAAATGAACTGACAAATCAATTTATCAATTCATCAACAGAATTCATAAATTAATGATTTGTTGAGCTTGACAGTCACGAATCACAATTTTTCTGATTTGTGTCCTCTCTAGCAAAGATGCTAATAGAAAATAAGGCCTACAATAAATTTTTCTATTAGCTTTCTTTATCATCCTTCAGAACAAAATTACTAGAGTCATTTTAGAATGTCTCATAGATATGGAGTACTCTGAATAAAGAATGCTTTAGATATAGAAGAGACGAAGCTGATGAGGGACATATGGATTACATATGAATAATTGATAGGGCAAATGATTTTGACAGCCAAGTTTTGGATAAAGGTAGCAAAAGTGAGCTGAAAATTAGAAAGACTACAAAGAAGGCTGCAGTATTTATGCAGTAGTAAATGTTCTAAGGCAGATCGTTCAAATTTGCTTCTGAAAAAGGACTTGTGCTTCCTTAGTAGTATTAGAGCAAATATATCACCCCACAGTGCTTAAAGCGCTCTCGTGGCGGTTTACATGTTAATTATGCAAATAACACATTGCCACCCCCCCAGCAAGCTGAGTACTTATTTTACTGACCTCAGAAGGGTGGAAAGAGTTATAACTGCTATCAAAAATGATAATTTTCCTTCCTCCATCACAAAAATAATTAAAATTATGGTGTTTGTCTGTTAACTATGTTTTTTGCGAACTGATATATTACCTTTTTTTAGAACTTCGTTCTCTGCTCCTGTCCCTGGAGCTATGTCTGCTTCTCTGGTGACTACGGCTCCTGCTGCGACTAATAGAGCGAGACCTGTGACGGTGACGTTTCTCGCGAGACCTGGATCGAGTTCTTTTCTTCCGTTCACGTGAGGAGGAACGAGATCGATGTCGGCGGCGATCTCGGGATCTAGATCTTGAAAGGGATTTACGTTGGATAACGAACATGGTTAGGCCTTTTGTGTTAAAATGAAAGATCCAAAAACACGAAAGAGGTGCTCTTTTGTGAAATCTGTGTTATTTTGTCAGCTGTCAAAAGTGAGCCTTTATAACATGAATGATTTCAGTTCAGAAAACAGGGTACATGAAAGTTTTATTTTGCTTTTGTGCCATCTTTTTCATGTTACCTTTCAGTGACCTAATGTCTATCAAATTACATCAGAAAACTTTCATCTAACAGCATCACAAGGACTATCAGTAGCAAACACGGGGTGGGGTTTTTTGGGGGAAGCTGAACCGGAACATTCAATTTGTAAAAGAGCCTAGACCCAGTGAGGAATGCTCTTTTTGCTCCAGCCAATCCGTGTGGTATAATCACCATCTTAGAACTGTAAGCTGGAAGGGACCCTATGGATCATCGAGTCCAGCTCCTGTCAAGGAGGCACAGTGAGTAATCGAACTCCCAACCTCTGGCTCCGCAGCCAGATACTGTACATAAATCACTAAGCTATCCAACAGTTATTATTGTGTGCTGGACACTTGGTGCCCTCCATCTTGGGTTGCCACCTGCCTGCTTCCATCTTGGATCCTTTTTCCTTGATTTTTTGTTTGTTTGAGGGATTCTACCTCCCTCATTTCTTTGAATTATTTTTCTTATTGCCAGGCATCTTGCCAGTGCCAGATTATATATTTTGGATCCACTCCCCAATTGCTTTGGAAATATTTCCCCCTCTTTGTTTGTTCTTTTCTTTTTCTTGGTGTGTGTGCCTTTTCTTTCTTGAAATATTTTTGCTGCTGCCTGCTGAAGTGAAGGTGTCGAGCAGTAGGAGGACTGAAATCTCTCCGTATTCTCGTAATTTGGGCGGGCGGGCTTTGATTTTTGTTTTTGCCTTTATCTGGTTGGTTTTTCAGAGAAAGAGCTGTGTGTGGCTTTTTATTTATTTATTTATTTATTGCTATTTTCCCTCTCTATATGTGTTCTATTTGCTGTGTATTTATTGTACTAAAGGTGTATATTTTGGTTGTTTTTTGGAACTATTTTTGTGGTGATGTATGCGCTGGGGGTGGACTCCACCAGTATGCCACTGGACCATGTTAATGTGACAATATAAACTAGTCCCTGTACAGCTCTGATTATAATTATCTTTCTCATATACTGTTCAGTTGTTTTTGGAGTAGACTAGTTCTCTGTTTTCTTGCCTCTTTTTTTGAATAATTTTAAATAGTTTTTTTAAAGTCTTTTGGAATTACAGAAACAATAATGGGAAACTTGAAAGCATATTTCCCTTTTGTGTAAAAACAAAAGGACCACCAGTACATGAAAAATACAAAACAAAAGAGGCACCCCCCCTGAAAGAACCTGAAATGAAAGAAATACAAAAAAGTTTGCTGTGTACATTCCAAATAAGGAAGGAACCTTTAACAACTCTAGTAAGAAAATTTACATCTCATTTGTATGCACAAAATTTCTTACTGGAACTGCTGCTACAAGTCTGTAAGTTTTGGACATTAGCAAAGTGCTATTCTGGCAGGTGAAAATCCCTGCACCTTAACATATGAAAATTTTAAACAGTTTTTAAAATGGTAAACTCAATCACTTCCTTTACTGTGTTCTATTGGCAAGGCCAATTCTATACTAGTACCAAGATATGCATTATGAATTGGAGGAATTTGCGACATCTAGACCATAAAAGGTTAAATGCCAATGTTAAAAAAATTCACTGGTTAAAAAAACCAACAGCAGTAATTAATTCAAATCCCTTTGTGTCTTAAACTTCCAGTCACAGCTTACTGCCCAGATATCTAGTAATGTGGCCCACAGTCACTGTGACCAGGATACCAAGAGTACACTCCCATTAGTTCCCAGTGCTTCTGCTAGAACTGGTGACCCCTTCTTCCTCCTGCACCTCAGCATCTCCTCTGTGCAATCCAAAAAACTGTTCTGAAGAGCTGGGAAACCATCTGGTGTAAGTTGTTGGCACCACAGAGGGCTATAGCAGGAATGGAAGAAAATTTTACCTCAGCTGGTAGTGGATATGGAAGTACCTACTGGATCTTGGCCACTAAGCCTTGTTATACTGAGGACTCATTCAAGTGCACTTCTGCAGCAAACCTACAGTATCCTTTTGTCACATAAAATGTGGACTCCAATTTCAGTACTAATAACAGCAGGCCAAAGGGTGCCCAAGTTGAAATACAAAACACAGTATTATCCACTAAGAGTTCTCTGTGGCTGATGATGAAACACAGGGTCAAAAATTCAAATCTCTTGCTCGCTAGGTACAGTGGTGCCTTGACTTACGAACCTCCCAACCTACGAACATTTTGAGTTACAAACAGCTCCATTCGCAAAATTTTGCTTTGACTTGCAAACAAAAAAAGAAAATGCGGGAAAGGCTGGAAATTTGAACTTTCAGTTAACCGTTGGCCAGCGAAGAGGCTGCTTGTCTGCTACCTCGCTCACCCCAGTGGTTAGAGAGTGTGGAGAGAGACTTCAGAGTGCCTACTGCCTGGTACTGCACTGTATGGACTGTATTTTTTTGGCTTTTTTATTTTTGGATTTTTTACTTTCTTTTTTAAAAGAGAGAGACTGCCTGTTCTGGGTGAGTACACTGTATTTAATTTACAGGGGTTTTGCAGCTTGGGGTTGGGATAGGTGGGGGGGTTATGTTTCTGTGCTGACTGTTGGCTTTAAAATCAGAAAACTGTTTGCAAAGGTCTGGCTGGCTGTTGGCCTCTAAAATGTATTTTAGTCATTTGGTTTTAAAATCAGAAAACTTTTTGCAAAGGTCTGTCTAGCTGTTGGGCTCTAAAGCTAAGTGACCTCTCTTTTGTTTTAAAAGGTATTGGTGGGTGGGTTTAAAAGGTGCTTGGTTTGTTTTAAAAATGTGTTTTGTTTAAAATTTGCCTGGTTTAAAATGTGTGGGTTTAAAATGTGTTTTAGACTCCAAACTCCCCCCATTGTCTTCTCTCTCTCTGTCTTCTCTCTTTTTGTGCTTAAAAGCACAAAACTTTTTCTGAGGGGTTTGTGTGCCCCAGTGATGACCTTCTTCTTTCCTCTTTTTCCCATTGGTCCCTCCCTCCTTTCCTGCCCTTTTTTTAATCTAAGTTCAACTTAGGTTAAAAGAAGAAAAATTCTCCCCCTAGTGGTAGAGGGAAATGCTGATTTGACTTGTGAAAATTTTGACTTACGAACATCTTCTGGGACGGATTAAGTTCGTAAGTCAAGGCATCACTTATTCCTGGACTACAATCACCTAGATATCTATTCAACTTAGTGGTTCTAATAGAGAAATACTTTTAAAAAGAAGAGATGGACCTTACCTTTTGGGGTTTTTGCTATGGGAACGAGATCTAAAACAAATGGTAGAGAAAATATCAGGTGTTATGTTATAAAGTCAGTTTGTACAAAATCTTAGTTGAAAGTGGACACTGTTGAAGAAGCAATGGATTTTGCATGTAAGCAGAATGAACAAGTCTAATATACTGATCAAAACTGAAAGATAACATACCAAATAAACTATTTGTTATTACAGATTATTTTTCTTTCCGTGGTTTTTCAGAATTTTAATAAGGATGGGAGTTCTTGATTTCCTGGACTGCAAATCCCTTAATTCTCAATTATGGGAGCTCTACATGACACACAGACATCTGACAAACACCTAACTGTGATTTACCTGGGAGAAATGGCTCTGCTAGGCCCAGCTCCCTGTTCCTGCCTCAATACTAGCTGGGAGTTTACTTTTCAAACAGGATGCATGGTGGAAGTAGACACAGCACAGCCTCAAAGCCTTCCAATTGAGGCCTTTCTCACAGGTGAGCTACATTTTCGTGTCTGCAGGTGTCTGTCTGTCAGGCACAACTTCCAGAATGGAAAATTATAGATTTGTAGTCCAAGAAATTTTTTAAAACCCATCTAATTGCTATTGTTTTTTGTTTATTATTTATTTTAAAAAACCGATTTTCCCGTGGCAGAGTCATATCCATGAGGCTTTCCTGGGAAAATTAAAGTCATATTCCAAGTACATTATAAAGATTAATAAATCCTGCCTGCATCAGAGTCCCTTATTATTTATTTCATTCATATAAAAAAAGGTCAATTGCAAAATAATTCAAGCGTTTTATCCTTTTAGCTATATGCATTTGATGTTTAGCTTTTCCTGCAATGCTAACCATACCCTAGAATACCATGCTATGATTGATACTCCCTGTGTTTTTCAACCCTTTGACTTTAATCTGTCTTGCTGCCATCAGAAGATGGTCTATTAAGGATTTATGTAATATGAACTCATTCTCCCTTAAGAAAAGAATAAGAAACACTAATTCCAGGGACTGAGTAATCGACTAATTCTGTTTATTTCAATAAACACCTCTTCCTAAAACAGCTCTACTTTTATGCAATACCATTTCATTTTTTTAAATGATCCCTCATACTTACAGCCTCTTCAACACAAACTGACATTGCAGGGTTGATATATGAGAGAAGAAGTAGGATCAAACACCATTTTTGGAGTATTTTCAATGCAGTTTCCCTAGCAATAACAGAGACCCCTTTATATGGAAATGTAAACATTTCTGATTACTAAATTTTCATTTATTTTAATATTTTAATCCTCTTCCCACATCTCCCACAACCCCAATGAAGAGCCTAGATCTGTCTCAATAAACACAAATTAGGTTTTGCCACTGTTCCTTTATTTATTTCAGTGAAAAAATGGAGAAAAATTTTCAAAGGGAGTGAGGTATCTCTTGGCCTGCTTCATGATGTTGGCTTGTCTAATAAAACTGCTTATTTGGTACCAGGTGAGCCACAATATACCCCATTCTCCAAAAATCTCTAGGAAGAGGGATGGCTTGTGTAGAACTAACCTAATAAGGCCGATCTTTTCAAAAACTTCAGGGGTTAGATACCTCATCACCTGCGAGAGACCTGGGTGACAATATTGGTCTTAGAGGGAAACATCTGGTAGGAACATCTCCTTTCTTTGCTTCCACAGTTGCATCTCAGGATATAAAATGTCATTTTGAAGCTGATATTTTAAGTCCTTTCTCACATAAAATATTTTTCCTACCTCAGATATACCCAATAGTTCCCTTTCTATTTCAAACAAGGGGATTCGGCCTAATCTTATGTCTAACTCCATCACAGGATGAAGTTATGGTAATAGGCTTTATAATATGTGTGGAATAACAGAATAGCCAACTCCCTTTGCGGACTGTACAACAGCAAAATGATCTGGCTGTCCTACGGTTTTTCCTATTGAAGATAAATATTTCAATTTCTTTCTGCCACATTTTGAATGTGGCATCTTGAATTTTTAATAGTAGGATATTAAAAAAGATATGTGAACCAGGGTAAAATCATCATCTTAAGCAATGCAATCCAGCTCGATAATGATATCTTATATTTATCCCATTTTTGCAGTTCTAATTTGGATTTTTCCAAATATAGTGGTGCCTCGACTTACGAATGCCGCTACTTACAACCATTTTGAGTTAGGACCAGCTACGGCTGGAAAATTTTTCTTCTACTTGCGACCAGAGCTTCCACTTACAAACAAAAAAATAAGGCAGGGGGAAAAAGCGGGAAATTCAAATTTCTAACTGTAGTTAGAGTGTGTGTGTCGTCGTCAGAGGCTTGGGACTGCCTCCTTCTGCTTCTGAGTGTGTGTGTGTGTCTGTTTGCAGGGAGGCTTTGGGCTGGCCTGTAAGGTAAGGTGCTGTTTCCGGCTTTTTAAAACTGTTCTGGGTGTTTTTGCAGCGTGGTTTTGAGCTGGGGGTTATGTTTCTGTGCTGTGATGGTTTGGGGGTTTTGTTTTTTGGGGTTTCCCCCCCATTTCCGATGGGTCTTGGGGGGTTTCCTTGCTTTTTTGGATTTTTCCCATTTCCAATGGGTCTTGGGGAGTTTGTTTGCTTTTTAGCTTTTCCCCCCCATTTCCAACCTTGCACAATCTGCTTAATTGCTTTTTGTTTTGTCTTGTTTGCATTTGCAATGGGTCTTGCGTGGTTGATTGGTTTTTGGTTTGTTTTCTTTGAATTAGGTCTTGCACGCTTGATTGCTTTTTGCTTTGTCTTGTTTGCATTTACAACGGGTCTTGCATGGGTGATTGCTTTTTTCTTCTTCTTCTTTTTAACCCCTTCAGCTGGAAGGGGTCAATCGAGTTTCCGACCGGTCTTGCAGTGATTTTTTTTGGTGATCTTTTTCTTCGGCCGGAACGAATTAATTGCATTTCAATGCATTCCAATGGGAAAAGGTGCTTTGACTTACGACCATTTCGAGTTACAAGCATCTTCCTGAGCCAATTAAGTTCGTAAGTCAAGGCACCACTGTATGTGCATAGTTGGATTTGAAAAACATGGTGGGATTTTAGCTATGAAGACTCCTAAATATTTAAAGCCTTTATTTGTGAGACCTTTAACCTCTGAGATATTAAAACCTGTTCTGACAGATTTATTGAAGAACAATTAAATCTGATTTCCTAAAATTCACTTGGAGTCCTGCAATCTCAAAGAACTCCTGTAATTCCATACCCAGTATTTAACCTTTACCAAATACATGTGAATTAAACAGTACTGACACATTTAATGATATAAATATTTTTATTTTTGCTGCTATACCTGGGTTTCCAATATTTTGCTCCTGATCAGCAGCCTTGAAGGTGTGGGCAAGACTTTTTATTTAGAAGCCCCAACTGTTGACAGTAAGTGGAAATAAAAACTACTACCCTGGTCAACAACAGCCAATCCTTACCTCCTTAGCTTCTCTCTTTCTTCCCTCTCTCTTTCTTCTCTCCGCTTTAGGCGCTCCTGATTTCGTTTCTCCTGCTTCTCAGCCACAATCCTCTGAAACACAGGCAATTTAAAAATAAATAGAACTATATGAAACGTTTAGGATATAAATATCAGCATTTAGAAAGTTTTATTCTTATCCATTTCTGCCTTAAATCTAGCAGAATTACAACTTATATAATTTACTAAGGAGTAAATAATACATATATTTTTGCTCTAGTTCCACCTCCTTAAAGTTAATTTTTAAATTGTTATTTCCATATTAATCCTGTCACACAAAAGTGAGTAATTCCTGCTATCATTATGGAAGTCATCATTGCTGACAAAACTACAGCATGGCAACCACATCCACATCCACTTTGTATTTAAAAAGTGTTACAATGAGTGTTACAATGAGTAAGGGGAAAGTAAGAATTATAAACCTAGAAATGTAGGAAGTAGTCATAAAATGGAGGTTTGAACAGCAATGTACCGAATGCTTGCTACAGCTGTTCAGAGCAAACAGCTAGTTTCACCAGACTGGTGAAACACACAAGACCAGCAAATCTATTAGGATTTCCAAAACTAGGAAAAGCCATAGAAAATGAATGTTTCTTTTCTAAAGCAAAAGCCCATACAGTGGATATAAAAAGTTTACACACCCCTGTTAAAATGTGACATGTCTGTGATGTAAAAAAAAATGAGACAAAGATAAATCATTTCAGAACTTTTTCCACCTTTAATGAGACCTTTGAACTGTACAACTCAGTTGAACAACAAACTGAAATCTTTTAGGGGGAGGGAAGTAAAAATTAAAAACTGAAATATGATTGCATAAGTGTACACAGCCTCTTATAACTGGGGATGTAGCTGTGTTCAGCAGTAAACGATCACATTCAAACTCACGTTAAGTTGGAGTCAGTACACCCCTGCCATCATTTAAAGTGCCTCTGAGGAATCCCAAATAAAGATCAACTGTGCTAGCAGGTCTTTCCTGACATTTTCTTAGTCACATCCTACAGCAGAAGCCATGGTCTGCAGGGAGCTTCCAAAGCCCTCCGAGGGATCTCACTGTTAAAAGGTATCAGTCAGAAGAAGGGTACAAAAGAATTTCCAAGGCATTATATATACTGTACGAGGGGTGCTGATAAGTACAGTATTGAGCCTTTTCCAGAAAAAATTGAGTTAGGAAGCTGTAACTGCCACACTATTCTACATACATATTCCCCCAGGAAGTCAATGCACTTACGACATCTATCTTGCAGCTTCCCAAGTCCCTGAAAATAAAATTCTTCTGACTGCTGGTGTAACCACTCATTTGCAGCAATAGCTGGCTCCAGAACACTCCCAAATCGTTGTCTCTTTAGGTGTTTTTTGAGTTTGGGAAACAAATAATAGTCAGAAGGAGCCAGGTCGGGAGAATAGGGTGGATGGGGCATCACTTGAAAGCTAAAAGCTAGGACACATATATCAGGCAAAACAAAAAGAAAATAATAAAGATGACAAAAACATGGTGCCACACTGAAAATTAACTGCTATAGTTCAATGTGAGCTTCCATGGACAAGTTCACTTCCTCAGACAAAAGAATGGGATTATATGAAAAATATTTTTACAAATCAGTCCCATCATATCTGAAGAAGTGGACTTCTCCACAAAAAGTTCACATCAAAATATATCAGTTAGTCTTTAAGTTGCCACAACCTTTCTGTCTTCTTTATTTTTTATTTTTATTTTGTTTTTGCCTGATAGTCTAGCACAGACTAACATGTGTATCTCTTCTAAAACTACTAGGATAAATATAGTTCATTTCAGTTATCTTCAGTGCTAAAAATTCTGCATCCTAACTCATGATTTTTGCACCTCTGTCCTTAAACTCCAGTCCATAGCCATTCAAAAATACTGTGGAACAACAATCATTTACACCGATTTTTAAATACCTCTCATTCTTCACCACATGAATATCGATTTCAAATATGCTATCAACTGATGGAAATCCATTAAAATAGTAAAAAAAGTAACTTTTAATAGTCTGAAGGAAACAGTATGCATTTACCTTGAGTTCTTCAAGCTTTTCTCTTATTTCAATAAATCCCAAATGCAATTTTCCTCCAAAGTGATCAGCAAGCCTCCTGTCATTATCATGGAGACCAAGATAAGCTGAACAGACTTCACAAACCCGAAGTTTCTGCTGCTGAAAGCTGGAAGCAGGCATGGAATTCCTGTACACTTCCTGGAAAACACATCACCATATTTCTCTCACTCATAAGAATAAAGCACAGTTGGATGGGTACAGAATGATCTTTACTAGCTAGAACAGTTTTAACACATCTGTTCCTTAATCAGAAATAAGAGATTCATCTAGACAAACTCTGTGCATAATCCCCAGCCTATACAGTTCAAAACCCATACCATCTCTCTATCTCTTCTCAGTGATGTTCATAGTTTTCCACCCTAGGTAAACATATTTAGTTTTTTTTTTGTTTATGTGCCATTGCTATACCCTGGTTAGATTAGTAAGAGATTGAAATGTTTTAATTTATCTTATTTTGAAAATATGGGTTATTTCTAAAAAGTGGAAATATCCTTGTTCAGCTGTCTTCTGCTATATGAATTGTAAGACGATCAAGCAAGCAAATTCACTACTCTTTGCTCACTCCCCACCCCATTTTTCCTTTCCAAAATATACTGCTTGTTGTCTTCCTGCAGACCTTCCTGTTTTTCTCCAGTGGTCTCAACCGTATTGACACAGGGGTCATGAGTTCAGCATTAAAGGAAAATTACTTTGCTGTGATGTTTTAAAAGCTTTTATATCCTCCAATGCTGCTGGCTAACTCAGAAGATCTTTTTAACTTCATTGTCGTAAAAGAGCCAGAGAGTGCACTGTTGGTGTCATATCATGTCTTGACCAATGTCTTTGACATTATGTGATTTTATCTAAATAACGTATTTTTATCTCCCTGGTCACTGACCGTAAATAACAACAACAACAACAAATTTGCCAGAATTAATTTAGGAAAGCAGAGTACAGTGGTGCCTCGCTTAACGATTGCCTCGTTTAGCGATGAATTCGCATAACGATGGGTTTTTAAAGAAAATAATATGCACCATTTAACGATGTTTCCTATGGGCGATTTTCGCTTAGCAAAGTTTGGGACCATGCTTCACATAGCGAATGCGTTTTTAGGTCCCCTGCTTCACATAACGATGTTTGTTTTTTCATTTTAAAAAGTGTCTTAAAATGGTCAAAAACGGTTCTAAATGCTTGGATTCGTTAGAGCACCTTCTAAAACGGGTGCAAACTTAATTTGGCTTTGATCTGACTTTTTGTTAATTTTTGCTGAATTTTTTTCTTCCCCATAGGAAACAATGGAGCTGTCAAAATTTGACAGCTCCATTGTTTCCTATGGGGGAGAAAATAAATTACAAAAAATTAACGAAAGGTCAGCAACTGTTTTAAATGCTTGGGTTCGTTAGAGGACCCTCTAAATCGTGTGCAAGCTAAGTTTGGCTTTGTTCCGAGTCTTCGTTAATCCTTTGTGAATTTTTCCCTCCCCCATAGGAAATAATGGAGCTGTCAAATTTTGACAGCTGTCAAAAGTTGGTGGGGGAGAAAAAAATTCAGCAAAAATTAACGAAAAGTCAGATCAAAGCCAAATTAACTTTGCACCCGTTTTAGAAGGTGCAGAAGCTATTCCAAGCATTTAAAACCGTTTTTGACCCTTTTATGACACACTTAAATTTGCAAAAATTGACTTCACTAAACCATTGAAATGCATTAAATAGGCTTCCAATGGAGGAAACATTGTATCGCTTAACGATGTTTCCTATGGTTTTTTTCACTTAAGGACGGATTAACCGGTTTTTAATGCATTCCTTTGAGAAATGGTGTTTCGCATAACAATGTTTCCCATAGCGATGGTTTTTTTGGAACCAATTAACATAGTTATGCGAGGCACCACTGTAACTTGATGACTATATTCTTGCTGTGTGATGCCCCTTAATATAAGGAAAGGAAATGTGAAGAAAAACTTAGTGGGAGTTACTATTTCAGAGTACATGTAATGTCTAAATATGAAATAACTGAGGACCAAATAAATGATCTTTCAATTTAAAATTAAGAACAATGTCTAATATCTACATTTTCTTTTTCTGGCTGCAGACCAAAGGAAACAAGCCTACACAAGTAGATCGAGATAATACTGTAAACAGTTTCAAAAGGAGCCTAAACAACACTTACACTGATTAAGAACTGAAAAAAAAGAATGAACTGATACTATGAAGCTACAGTGGTGCCTCGCATAGCGAGGTTAATCCGTTCCGGATTAACCTTCGCTATAGCGAAACATCGCTGTGCGGAAATAAAAAAGCCATAGAAACACATTGAACTTCGTTCAATGCGTTCCTATGGCTTGAAAACTCACCGCTGTGCGAGGTTCTTCCATAGCGCCGCCATTTTTGCGCCCTCGGTAAGCGAGGGCAGGGCGTGAAAATGCGGCGCGGACCTTCCGGCGGCCATTTTGGAACCGCCGATCAGCTGTTCTCCCCCGCTTCGTTATGCGATATTTGCTAAGCGAATCGCTTAGCGAATATCGCAAAGCGAAAAATCGCCATAGGGGCCATCGCTGAGCGAATGCTCCAGCAATGGCCCAGAGCGCCTCGTTAAGCGATTTCATTGCTCAGCGAGGTGCTCGTTAAGCGAGGCACCACTGTATTTCTATTTCTCTATGTAAACCATAACTTATGTACAGAATCAGTCACTATGGAAACTTCGGCAGGTCAAAAACACAGCTGTCAGGATGATTACAGGTACCAACAGATATGAACACACATTCCCTGTCTTGGCATGCCTTCATTGGCTCCCTGTTAGTTTTCATGTCCAATTCAAGGTGCCAATTATATCCTATAAAGTCTTTTATGGCTTAGGACGTTGATACTTGTCAGAATATCCCTCCCACAAAATAGCTACCCACCCCATTTGTTCCTCACAGTCCTTGATGCTAAAGATTGTGACACCTAAGGAGGCCAAAAGAGCTAATACCAGGAACCGTGCTTCCTTAGTTGTGGCTCCTTTCCTCTGGAATAACCTTCCTACAGAAGGTCTGTCAGGCAGCATCCCTCTTGGCTTTGAGAAAGTTAATTAAAATAGAATTGTATGAAGCTGCCTTATCAGAGTTAAACTAACTGACCTGAGATGTCAAATTTGTTTAATTTTAACCAAATGCTGGTTTATCTAGCTTGTGACAAGGTTTGTACAGTATTTATTGTATATTATGATTATTGTTTTGTGTGATTTGTAATTATGTCATCCCAGCTGTAAACCACCCAGAGAATGATCACATTAGTGGGGTGGTACAGAAACTGATCTTTTCCAATCCTCTGGCCACTGCAAGTTTGGAAAACTCAGCAGTGGCCAGAGGATTGGAAAAGATCAATCTACATTCCAAACACAAGGGCAATGCCAAAGAATATTCCAACTACCGTACATTTGCACGCATTTCACAAGCTAGCAAGGTTATGCTCAAAATCCTACAAAGTAGGCTTCAGCAGTATGTGGACGGAGAACTCCCAGAAATACAAGATGAATTTTGAAGGGACAGAGGAACTAGAGACCAAACTGCTAACATGCGCTGGATTATGGAGAAAACCAGAGAGTTCCAGAAAAACATCTACTTCTGCTTCATTGATTACACAAAAGCCTTTGACTGTGTGGACCACAACAAACTATGGCAAGTTCTTAAAGAAATGGAGTGCCTGACCACCTTATCTATCTCCTGAGAAATCTATACAGTATGTGGGACAGGAAGCAACAGTTAGAACTGGATATGGAACAACTAATTGGCTCAAAATTGGGAAAGAAGTATGACAAGGCTATATATTGTCTCCCTGCTTGTTTAATTTATATGCAGAATACATCATGCGAAAGGCTGGACTGGATGAATCCCAAACCGGAATTAAGTACCGGAAGAAATCTAAACAACCTCAGATACGCACATGATACCACTCTGATGGCAGAATGTGAGGAGGAATTAAAGAACCGTGTAATGAGGGTGAAAGAGGAGAGCGCAAAAATAGTCTGAAGCTCAACATAAAAAAAAAAGCTAAGATCGTGGCCACTGGCCCCATCACCTCCTGGCAAATAGAAGGGGAAGATACAGAGGAAGTGACTGATTTTACTTTCTCGGGCTCCACAATCACTGCAGATGGTGACATCAGCCATGAAATTAAAAGATGCCTGCTTCTTGGGAGGAAAGCGATGATAAACCAAGACAGCATCTTAAAAAGCAGAGATATCACCTCGCCAACAAAGGTCCGCATAATCAAGTTATGGTTTTTCCAGTAGCGTTGTATGGAAGTGAGAGCTGGACGATAAAGAAGGCGGACCGCCGAAGAATTGATGCTTTTGAATTGTGGTGCTGGAGGAGACTCTTGAGAGTCCCCTGGACTGCAAGGAGATGAAACCTATCCATTCTGAAGGAAATCAACCCTGAGTGCTCACTGGAAGGACAGATCCTGAAGCTGAGGCTTCAATACTTTCGCCATCTTGTGAGAAATCTCCTTGGAAAAGACCTTAATGTTGGGAAAGTGTGAAGGCAAGAGAAGAAGGGGATAACAGAGGACGAGATGATTGGACAGTGTTATCGAAGCTACCAACGTGAATTTGACCAAACTCCGGGAGGCAGCAGAAGACAGGAGGGCCTGCCATGCTCTGGTCCATGGGATCATGAAGAGTCGGACATCACTTAACGACTAAACAACAACAATAACACCTGTTCCTACAGTGCACAGGGGGTTGGGTTTTTTCTCCTATTTCACTGACCCAAAGAAAAATAGCAGTTTGTGACTTATCCTTTGCTTGAGCAATGTAAACAGTTACATAGAAACCAAGAAACTCCAAATGGTGTGATTGTCTGTAATAATGCCATTGTTGAAGAAGAGACTGATTTGCCATTATTGACCTCAGGGATGGACATTTCCAGATCTCCAATCTGGCTGGATCATCACCATTTCCTCAGGCAACTGTATGTTCAAATTCACGTTCCTCCCTTTGGTCTGATGGCACCCAGAATGTTCACCAGACACATGTTTCTGGTGCCAGCTTATCTAAAAGTGCAATGGATTAACGTGACCCCATGTATCGACCATTAATTAATTGTGACAGATTCAAAGGACAGTGCCCAGAAAAGTGCTCTTCTCATTCAAAGTCTGCTGTTAAATCTCAGCTTTCAGGTTAATCTTTAAAAAAAAACACCCACCCCACAGACAACTCAAGCTTACAAGAATAATTCAGTACATTGGGACAGTCCTCACCATCTAGAACTGGCTGGACACCATCATGCAGAACAGGCAGTTCCCCAGGCCACAAAATTTTTCCTTCACCATAAGAAAGCAGTGTCCAGCTGCTGCATTTGGGACACCCACAACCACCTTGGAATTTGTAGCTAGAAAAGATAACTGCATGCCATCAGTGATTGTGCAGTTTCTAAATAGCTAAACAACATGGGAGAAGCACAGAAGAGAAGACTGAATGGGAGAAAGTATTCCACTCTTGAGGAACTGAAAAAATTAAAGGTTGTAGAGTGGAATAGAATTCATGCAGTCACATTCTGTGATGGGCCATCAAGATGAGCCACCTAACGCCAATCCGTATAATCAAGGCAGAAGGGCGCTGTGATTAGTAATTTCAAAAACTACATAGATATTCAGCAGGACCAAGAGAGTTGTACTGTCCATATCTAATACCCAGTTAATCTATTGCAGTAGAATTAGGCCAGAATCCAAAAGCTTTAGAGTGCCTGGAAGCAAAGAGCCCCTACAGTCTTTAGAGCTTTATTTCAGCCAGGGAAACTGAAAACTGGACAATCCAGGTGAAGTGAACTAGATTTCTTCAGTATAGATTGTAAAAGTTGTTTACTAAGAAGGAAGCAGAGATTAATTCTACATAAAAGTATTTATCACCTCTGAGATTCAGATCGTCACGACACCTTTGGCATCATTTAGTAACAGGAATGAAGAAGTATACAGAGAGCAAGTATTAGATGACTTAATGACTAAAGAAAAACAAACATAGAAGTTGAAATAAACTAATCGTTAAGGACAGAAGAATAGTGAGCCCTCCTCACCCATAGAGACTTCTAAAGAAGAAAAGGGAACCAAAGAGGGGGAGGTGATTGAAGAGAGAGAGAGACCAATGGTGCTGGGAAGACTGGTGGGGGACCTCTGAAAGCGGCACTGGTTGTGGGGGACAGTGGCGCCTGCACACACCCCCGGTGGCAAAGCGCCGCTTTCAGAAGCCTCCCGGGGCTTGCCCAGCATGTAAAAAGGCAGGGGGAAAGCACCATTTTTTAATTTCCCACATTTTTCGCCCTGCCTTTTTCCATGTTAGGCAAGCCTCGGGAAGCCCCTTAGACCCAGTGTCGATCAGCTAAGAGGCGGGGAGAGGGGGGCAGGAGTGCAGGCGACCACAAAATGGCTGCCGCCTCCCTGCTGGTTGCCGACTCTCAGCTGTTTGGCGCTCTTTTTCCGGCTGTTCCGGGGCTACAAAGTCACTGTGAGGCGTGGGGCTCAGTCTACTGTACCTAGTAAGTGACTTTTTGCTGACTTTTTTTTCTGACTTTTTTCCCCATAGGAACACATTAATTAAATTTCAATACATTCCTATGGGAAACACGCCTCACAAGACGAAAAATATCGCAAGACAGCCTGGCCCATCTTGCGAGGCACCAAAAAACTCTAAGACCCTTGTGGGCTTTTTTTCCTGTGAGGCATTCGTCTTGCGTGGCACCACTGTAAGGGGACACCCTTTCATCAGATGCCAGAAAAGGGAAGAAGTAACTTAAGTTCTTCAGACTACGCTCTTTGCCCAACTATTCTTTCCATAGGACAGTAAATATGGCTTAAGCAATTGAAAATACAGTTGTGCCCCGCTGGACGATTATCCCGCTCGACGACGAATCTGCTTTACGTTGACGATGTTTTAAATGGGTTTTTTTCACTGTGTGATGATCGGTTCCCTTTTTCGGGAACCGATTTTCACTTTACGACGATCAGCAAACAGCTGATCGTCGTAAAGCGAAAAAATGGCAGCCAGCTGAAGAAAATGGCCACCCGCTGTTTTCTAGGATGGATTCCTCGCTTTACAGGCACTGAAAATGGCCGCCGTATGGAGGATCTTCGCTGGACAAGCAGGTATTCAACCCATTGGAACGCATTAAACTGTTTTCAATGCATTTCAATGGTTTTTTTAATTTCGTTTGAAGTTTTCGCTCTACAGCAATTTCGCTGGAACAAATTAAGGTCATCAAGCAAGGCACCACTGTATCCCCTATATGCACACAGTGTAAATTAACCTGTTCATTTAAAATTAATTAATTAGTAGGCTATTAGATTACGGACTATTGTTTTAAATCCGCTTCCTGAAAAGCAATATATAAACAATGCAAATTCATATTACCTCTGCTTCTCTCTTCTTTGCCCTTGCTTTCTCCACTTCATCCATCACTTTCTGTGACTCTTCCACATTCCCATCAGCTCCAAGTTGCTCTACTTTGGCAAGCAGCTTCCCAATTTCTTCATTCAATTCATGGACTCGTTCAGCCTTTGGAGAAAGAAAAATGAGGCCTGAAACTAGCAAAATTCAGAAATAGAAGCCAGATCTCCCTCTGTTTTTTTAAAAAAGAGGGAGATCTGCCAAAAGAAGAGGCAGTAATGGAAAATGTGTTAGCCTTCCGACATACCTTGTTCAACCTCCACATCTTCACATTTTCCATTATTTCCCCTCAGTCAGTCAGTCAGTCTTCTAGAGCCACCATGCATATTCACTACTCAGGAGGTTGGCTTGCCCCCTACTTTTTAAACTTATTCGGCATATTGATATCCTTTCATTTTGTGAAGTTGCCATTTTTATCATATCAGGATGAGCATACAATAAATCAGTTTGCTAATTATATATCATACTGAATAGCCCTGTGTATATTATTCTTCCTCAGTTGTAGTTCAACGACTGAACTACAGTAGTTCACTGTTTAAATGATTGCTAAAAACATGCATTTTAGACAGGTCTTTCTGGACCTTATAACATCCTAATACAGTGGTTGTCTTAACATTTATATTATCAGTCCTGCCACCTTGCTTCCATATAATCTTAATTATTTTCAGTTAAATTTTATTGGTGTGTTTGGCTTAATTTTGATTTTATAATTAATATGTTTATTGTTTTAAATTGTTATTCAATTTAATTGTTTAATGTGTAAACTGCCCAGAGTGGCCTTTACAGCCAAATGGACAGTATAGTATAAAAGACAAACAAACATCAGTAAAATAGAACTGGTAATAAACTATCAGAAAGTTACAGTGGAATAATCATCATTGAGTGTTAAGAGTTAGGGTTTACAGGGCTTTGTTTGTACACTGCCCAGAGTAGTGTGAATTCACAAGCAAACAATAAATCATTATTTAATGTTTTCAATACAACAGAATTTTACTTGAAAAATAATGTTTCCTGGAGGGTTTTGTTTTTCTGGTGAATGGTTAAACAGAAAAATATGTATCTGGGGAATACCATATAGATAGTAAGAATGCTTACTTTGGCTGCAACTTCAGCACTGATTTCTTCTTGGGTTTCTGCCAGTCTTTTCTTTGCCACTTCAGTTCTTCTGTCACAGTCAGCAATGAATGACTGCAGATGATCCCTTGCCTAAGACAGCAATAAAAAGATTATCATGGCTGAAAATTAGCAAGTCTTCATAATGCAAAGCTTTTGGCTTAACAATACGTCTTTGTGGTTTTTGGGAGGGCAGATTAAGTGTCTGTTAAACCTGTCTGTTAAAATTTTCTGTTTCACTACCTATGTTATCTATTTTACCAATGATATCACCAACTCACCATCTACCTTTTATAGGAGATCCTAAAGCAAATACTGTAGTTCAGAATGTACATGAACACTTTAGTCTCTAACACACATAACTCTACTGCTGAAATTGAGAGAATCAGTAATTAAAGTGTGGAAAGAACAGTCTTGACTTCACACCAAGAAACAAAATTTCATTGCTCAGCATTCCCCAGACCAGGAGATACCACTTCTTTAAAACTAGAGGTTGCCAAGCTAGGGTATTATTCTTCTTTACATGAAGCCCATACTTCTTAGCTATTTGCTTTTCTTTGTCAATACAAAGAAAGTCTCAGGTGTGATTTAGCTCTGCCATATTATTCTAACATTTGATCAGGTGGATGTCTGAAATGACTTGCAAGGACTTAAGGTAAGTTTGTTATATTGGAGTGAACTGTAGTCATTATATAAAAAAAACTTTGTAATTTTTGCACAGGATGCCAGCAGAAGCACTCTCTGGGCACTTTACAGTTTAACTATACAGGTTACACAGTCCTTACAGCAAGCTGGAGATTCAATTTATTAACCTTGGAAGGATAGAAGGCTGAGCCGGCTACCTGAGCCCCTCAAGATTGAACTTATCCACATGCATACTGTCTCAGCTTCCTCCCTCCCTCTGCTCAATTCTCTCCATGGCATCCATTTTCTCTCTTTCCTCCCAACTCCCATTCCATCCTGGTTGTTCTGCTTCCTCCTCCCACTGTTCAATTTTCTGCCAATTGCTCTGTCTTCTATTAATGTTGCTCTGTTTCCGCATCTGTGATGGTCTTAGTGTGGCAGCTTATAGCAGCTTTCTGTGAGAGTCACTCAGCTCCCACTTCTTGTCATATAGCAGTCATTTCAGAATCTGTAAAGTATACCACCTGCAATACATTTTGCAGGTCCTAAGGCAGTAATAGGTGCCACTATTAATAATCTGAATGAGGACAGCTAGGCGAACAGGGTCAGTACAACACCTGTAGGCACAGTGTTAGCATCACCAAGCCTAGCTCTTTCCCACAAAAATGTCAAAAGAGTAAGACCTACTTTTCTGATTTCCAAGAAAACTCAACTCACTACAGACATCAGGTTTTGTACTACAAGAAGTGGTGCTAAAGAATTCTTCTTAAGAGATTACACTTATTATACCTTTCTTGAACGTAATTCTTAAGGAAACATTCCAATCTTAATATGTGCTAAGGTACAGAAGGCAGAGCCTTCAAAACCAATCTTCTGGAAACTTGCAAGTATTCTGAGTGCAATGTTTTGGAGGATATGATGGAATGCTAACTACACCACACATTAATCTGTTTCCACATTGTGTTTTTCCCAGTCTTTATATAACAGTTCAATGGCAAAACATACATCAAGCTCAAAAAAAAAGTCTTGTTCTTTCGATGCGATTTCATAATCTGCTCTTAGTGCTAGGTCATGCACCTTCAGACATTCTCCAAGGTCCATTCTCTAAATGGAAAAAAAGAAGTAGAATTTTAAACAAAAGCATTAAATAAATATTTGCAAGGCATATTTTCTTCCACTGTTACATAAGCCATTACATGAGCCCTAAACAATGTATCTGAAATGCTTAGAACAGCAAGTGAGCAAATCTAGTTTGCATGGAAGTATTGTATTTTTCCATTCATAAGGAACCCCCCCCCCCTTTCTAACCCCCAAATTAAGAAAATTTATTCATTATTCAGCCTCTGGGCTCAGAACACTCAGACATTAGGAGTCTCTGTTTCATCTGAGCTTACAGGCTCCACCTCCAATGAGGTGTGTTCCAATTGGTTTGTACAGCATCAGCTGACGTCACTTCCATAAGGCTCATGACTGGAGGAAGCTAAGTCTCCTGACTGTAGGAACCTAAGCCTCGTGACTGAAGGAAGCCTGTTTACAGAGGCAAGGTACAGGCCATTTTGTTCTCTCCTCAGGTACCTCAGCTTACTTCCATGTATAAGGTGCACCTCAATATTTAGTGCAATGATTTTAGGAAAAAGTAGCATCTTATACACAGAAAAATACAGTATCCACAAGCCTCAGTAAAGATATGCTGATAAACTACTGCAACAGACAACTGTTTGAACTTCACCTATACAATGTAGCTTTTTTCAATAACCCTTGAAAAGCTGGTAAATCCTAAAAAAGTCTTACTCTTTTCCCTGATAAATTTGTGCATCTGGACCAGCTGAAACCTTTCTACAATATTCAAAGTCAACTCCACAAAATGTGTGTTACCAAACTCTGAACAGGTTTTAACTGTGTCCATGTATCACCATCAACATTCCCTCTAATTGTCGTTCCTGCTGCACAGAAGCCTTGTCCCATGTATGCGCAGAGGGTCGGGGCTTCAACCAAATTGGGAAATAAACCAGCTGCCCTCGAGCAGCTTCAATGGAGCTCTGCGCACCCACCCGTGCACACACCTTAGAGGGAACGGTGATCACCATATCTAAATCGGTACATGCATGGTATGAACTGACCTTAAGTGTGCAAATGCACTACAGTATCTGAGCATCTAGACCCATGCCTTTCAAGAGGACATCTAAACTGCTAACCTTATTTTTCAAAGGGGAGCATAACCCATCTAGTACAAATTGATTCTCTATTCTTGGATCTGTCTTTTGACTGAGAAAAATGAAGATAACAAATGATGCAAAATGATACAACCCCCGAGAGAACTCTCAACTTCAGTTTGAGAACTTCCAACCACAAGATATATAAATTAGCTTCTTTAAAGCTTAAACTGGGGTTGGCACCATGAAATCTATGGCTGCATGCAACCCACCAAAGGTATTTTCATAGTAGCCAGGGCCACCTGAGACCTACGCATTTGAAAAATTTTTGGAAGTTCAAAAAAAGCTCTACAGTGCTGCCTCGCAAGACAATGTTAATTCGTTCCGCAAAAATCGCTGTCTTGCAAAAATATCATCTTGCAAAACGCGGTTCCCCACTGGAATGCACTGAAATCAATTTAATGCGTTCCAATGGGGGGGAATTGTCCATAAAAAACATTGTCTTGTGAAACGCGGTTCCCCATTGGAATGCACTGAAATCTACTTAATGTGTTCCAATGGGGAAGCAAAAAGTATTGCGAAGCATTGGTCTTAAAAAAAAAAAAATCTTGCAAAACACAGCTCCCCAATGGAATGCATTGAAATCTACTTAATGCGTTCCAATGGGGCGGGGAACCATCTTGCAAAGCATCGGTCTAAAAAAAAAAAATCCGTCTTGCGAAGCATAGACCCAAACATGGTCTTGCGAAAATTGTCCATAAGAAAAAAAGTCTTGCAAAGCGCAACAGCGATCGCAAACCCCCATCACCTTGCAGATTAATCATCCCGCGAGGCAATCGTCTTGCAAGGCACCACTGTATTTCCATTCCTAAAGGACTCCAAGAGCAACGATTCTTGCACTGGGGACCTTGGGCAGATTTCTCAAATCTCTGCACTATACCAAAGGATTAAATCCCACTTCAGGCACTTCCTGTTTTCATTTTTTCAAAACACATATGCCAAAATCAGTAATTTCCAGATCTGATACAGTCAGCAGTAGGGGATAGGGGCCAATATGTGCCCCCCAAAGTTTTCCAGCACTAGTCCGAGGCATTACATTCCTAAAAATGCATTGAAAATATTAAAATATGTGCAATGCTGTGAAAATGACTGTGATCATAGACAAAAAAGGGCAACTCTACTCCAAATACACTGTAAAAATTCAATGTAGTCTAAAGAAATACTAAAAACCTATGCCATAGCCTTCCAGTAAGGGTGACCTTGGAGAGAGGGAGAGAGGGAGGGAACAAAGTCTTGTGCCTTGTGCAGAAGAGAACCATTTCTGAAAGCCATTTCAAAATGAGCAGTTCTTACCTTTGACAAAAAAGTAGTGGTTATCGTTCATTGATCAATCATTTGACACTATTAATAATTTCAAATCATCATTAATATCATTAGTGATATTATTAATAATTATTCAAAAAGAAAAAACTTACACGTTATATATTTTTACATAAAAATGATTTTATTTTATCTTTAAATAGATACGTCCTTAAAATTATATACTAGAATCTAGCTTTGTAGTGATTGTACCATTCAATACAGTCTTCAACACCTTAAATTCTTTCGTATACAAAGTTTTTATTAATGCAATTATTTCTATGGTATGTATTCTATATGTTCCTATGTGTACTTGGTTCTACTATATGAATGGCATAGAACTATGGACCTTAACACACTCTTCTATAAAAAGACAGAAGTACTTGAAATGTAGATTTACTTCATGATGCTAAGAACGTGACTAAGAAAAATGCAACGAATAAAGACCAAGAAATCATAAAATGTATAATATGCATAAAGTTAGAATACATCAGTCATGTTATGAGAAATAAAAAGAACAAATTGTTCCAGATGACAATTTTGAGATAAAATAAATGGTGAAAGAAGTACAGGAATGAGAGGAGCTTCTTGGACGCAGCAGATCACTATTTGGAGCTACTGCATCTAAAGGTGGTATAGCTATTCTAAGATGCCTCACTCCTATAGGAGAAGAACACAAAGATGACACTAGGGGTGTAACTACATTACAAACTTAAGGACTTTTGTGGTGTGATGTACATGCCCAAGAAACTGCTTAACTGTCGTGACTTTTTCTTTTCTTTAGAGTCTTGGGGAATTAACCCAGGGTGTAAAACCACTGCATCATTAGCTTTGTTCCTGCTCAGCTGTCACTTCTGTGCTACAGTTTCATTCAAATTCAGATCAAAAGATTCTTGGTGATGTTTTTCAAATACCTGCAATTGCTTGTCAAAATTTATTTTGGAAAATTTAAATATTCACACTTGGATCTAAGCATGGATACAAAGTGCTTTGATACACACATGGGAATTAAGAGAGATGAGTCAGTTTTGTTATCTGCAGCAGTCCTTCGTACCAAATGGACTGATGCTCTGGAGGGCTCCCAACTTTTGGAGGAGCTTTCCTCTATGCATGCAGGCTGCTGCCACAAGACAAAAATGAAACAGCTTTTGTATGTAAATAGAAGCAAGTATGGATTTCTCTAGATACAAAGTTCAGATCACAATGCTGATTTTGAGAGGTAAAGAAATTAACACCTGACATCTACTAATTGGCTCATCCTCCTTGTTCTTGTAGTTCCCTTTCTTTTCTCACATTCAACTAGAGAATGTTTCTCAAGTTATGCTGCTCTATGGAAGCACCATGTAGAGAAAATATCCCATCTTTCTAGTGTGCACTTTGTGTGCTGTGATGGTTTGTCAGTTACCCTGTGCTTCTAAGGATAACTGACTTCCTTTAAAAATTTAATGTGATATCAAAGATAAAATCATACCCATCCTCCTAGCTGGAGCAGAGACATTACAGTCACTACAGGTTTTGGCTACCTGAGCCCAGCCAGTTTTCAAATCAGTGTGACTGCAGTAACATATGTGCAGTTTCAAAATACAAGTATGATAGTCATAGGAACCATTTATTTCTAAACTTCAACCACTACATATCGTATTTTCCGTGTATACGACACCCCAATGTATATGATGACCTCCTAATCTTGTCCCTTGATGGAGGCAGAGGAAGAGTTAATGGGCAGCCGTGAGGGGCGGCTCCGCCTCTGTTTCCTGCTGCCTCCACTGCCCGATCATGTTGCTGCCTTGTCCCCTGCCTGAAGGGAGCCTGCGAGTGGCGCTGGAGAAGGCAATCCGGAGGAGGAGGCAGCAGCAGGAGAAGGCAGAGGCAAACGAGCAGCCGCACTTGGCCACCTCTCGCTGCTGCCCATTAACTGTTGCCACAGCTGCCAGATTGCCTCTGCCAGCGCTACTCGCAGGCTCCTTTCGGGCAGGTGACAAGGCAGCGTGAGCTAGAGATGAGCCCTGGCAGCAGGAGGAGGAGGAGGCGATCTGGCAGCAGCAGCAGCAGTCAATGGATAGCTGTGAGAGGCGGCCGAGTGCGGCTGCTCCTTTGCCTCCGCCTCCTTTCGTGTACAACAGTGGTCGGGAAACTGGGGTTAATTACCCCAAATGGGGTGAAAGTGAAAATCCTGTAAGTAATGAGCAGAACACTACCCCCTCCCACCCCCTGCAGCCAAACCTCAAACTGTAAGCCACCTCTCCCTGTTACTTCCTTGGTTGCAGCAGGGCACTTGTAAATTCGTTCTTTCAGAGATCAGAGATAAGCATGCTTGTTTGGTTACAGCTGTGGAATAGCCCTAGGCAATCAATCAATCAATCTGGGGCTTGTAAATGACTGCTTCCGCTGTAGATGACTGCAAGCAAGCAGGAGGAGGGAAAGGATCCAGTTAGCAAGGGAAGGTGAGAGAGACGGAGGGCATCATCAAGCTTATTTAAATGTATGTAGAAAATGGAGGGAGGGAGGGTGGATGTGTGTGTGTGTGAGAGAGAGACTGACTCTGAAAAAAGAACAGGCAAAGCTTGAATTAAGGCAGGAAAAAAGAGTGGCTTCATCAAGCTTGTTTAAATATATGGAGAAAATGGAGGGAGGGAGGCTGGTTTTGTTTTTGTGTGTGTGTGTGTGTGTGTGTGTGTGTGTGTGTGTGTGTGTGTGTGTGTGTGTGTGTGTGTGTGTGTGTGTGTGTGTGAGAGAGAGAGAGAGAGAGAGAGAGAGAGAGAGAGAGAGAGAGAGAGAGAGAGAGAGAGAGAGAGACTGACTCAAAACTATGAACCATAGTATTGAATAGATTCAATAAGACTTTGAATTCAAATACTGTATCATTTCCTTACTTTCAAATCAAGGGGGTAATGTCAGCTTATATGAATTTTTTTTTGGGGGGGGGTAAAGGGTAAATAAGTTCCCTGACCCCTGGTGTACAATATGACCCTCAATTTTTCCTCTAATGATTTTAGGGAAAAGTGTTGTTTTATACACGGAAAAATATTTAAAATCAATTTCTGAATTTTATACATATGAGGTTAGATCCCAATTTTATGGCCCACTGGAGGCTGTAACAAGGGGCCTAGGATTTTTAAAAAAGCATACTCAGAGAGAGAAAATCACCCTTTCTGAGGGAGCAAATGTTGGTCCAACCTGTAAGCCTTTTCTGTGAGACTGTGGGAAGGTCTGCAGCTAGTGCTCTTTTGACACTTGAGAAAAGAAAAAACGGGGGTTCTAAGAATGTTAGGGCAGCACAGAAGAACCAAAAGCCTTTCTGTTTTTCCGATACCCTAACTCTAAATCACAGAGAGTGGAGAATGCACCAGCCCTGGAACTGATCAGGTTTATTACATCACTCTAAAAGAAAGAGAGAGCTACATAAAAATAATAAAAAATAAATTTAAGTCAAGTAACAAAGCTCTCACACATCCATCTTTGAAGGTACAGCAAAATCAGTTCCTCTGTTTCACTTCCCCTCCCTTCCAAGCTCATGGAGTTATTCCACTTATTAATCATGCTTAGTTCCACTAAATTACACATTAATAGTAACTTAATCTCAACTGATTTCAGTGGGATTAAAACATACCTTAAAAGCAAACAGTCTGTATAATCAGAACCAAATTTGTCTGGAAAGCATGAATTCTGATGGGCTGTGGGCTCACTGTATTGTGATACAATGCTGAAAACTCCTAAAAGCTTAGGAGTTTGGGACACCGCTGGCTTACATACATGATTATTTAAGTGAAACCCTGCTTCATAGAAACAGATTTAGATACTCAGCTGTATGAATTCACTGGCTGCCTATTATTTTCTTTTACCTTTATTTTTCATATAATTTGTCTGTGCTTAATATTATTGTACCATGATCTCTTTTCTGAATTGTTGGACTTTTTTTAATTTTTGTTGCTGCTGTTGTTGTTTCTATTATTATATTATTTTGATGTTTCTGTGTTAGCCACCCAGAGCAGTGGCTCTGCTACTAATTGGGCAGAACAGAAATGTAAACAAAAGAAGTAAATAAATAAATATGAATCACTAATGCTATAATGTAGTTATTCTATCCAACCAATTATAAAACAGAAATTATCCTTGATGAAAGCACAAACAAGAAACATACAGGTTAAACTTCCTACAAAATTGCAAGAAAGGACTCAGTGCTTCAAAACGCACAGTCTTCAGTCTGAAACTCTACTTCTAAACAGGTTTCCAAAAGCATGAAACAAATAATTTTTATTGGTTTTTTCTATCTTATTGAGGGTTATATAAGATTGTAATTCAGGTCACCTTAGGATATTACTTCAAGAATATTTTATCTGAACATCTGCTGCCATGTGATGTGTACAGCAGAAACCTCAATGGACCCCCACCTTATAAGACAAGAAAAGTGTCAATGTGTGCTCACAAGAGTGATATCACGGATACTTCCTCTCACCCAAAGATTCCATTAGAGATGAAAAACTTAGAAAGCTCTCCAACAGCAGAATGATGCTTATTAGAAAAAGAATTATGTGTACAAATTCCTGTGAGGAAAAACATTTCAAAGACACAAACAAAACTGTTTGGCTAACTGGCAATCTGCAACCAAAATCTATCTTGCAGAACAGTGGTGGGGAACTTTAGGCCCTGAAAAGTTTTGGACTACAAGTCTCACAATCTGTTATCAGGGGTTTTTGGGAGTTCAAAGTTCTAGATACCTTGAAGGCCAAGGTTCTACAACCCTAGCCTAAATTAATTTTGTCTTGTCCACAATGAATCAACCACAGTAAAAAGTTTATTAAAAGTAACTCTAGAGATACGACCATATTTAAGTTGACAGAAAGAAGAGAAAACTCAAATATTAATTTGAACTTTTCAGATTGTATATGCAACAGTCTAGTGCACTAAAATATGTTTCATAACTGTAAAACATTTGCTGATGGATAACAACTTTGCTGTAGGATCTAACAATCTGCAAAAAAGTTTATATAGCATCATTTAAGTTTAGTCCCTATACTACATTGGAAAGTGCCAAGTGATCAACAGAGCTACGAATTCACAGCCTCTCCAAACACAGCCTCTCCAAGCACACCTTCTAAAGTTATAGTTTAATACTAGAAAGAAACCAATGTGCAAATGTGGCAGCTGGGGAAAAAAATTCACAATTACAATTCTCTTTCGCTCTGCCTCAGAGGCAGAGATCAAATTAATCTCAGGTCCCTTGGAACGTTCTTTAAGCACAGTAAGATTAAGAAATTTTATAATTAAAGACTGTTGTATTGGGAGTTGTTTGGAGTCTGGATAATATTCTCATAGACATCAACAACATTAAAGAATGCATTCAAGTCTTTACACTACTTCACAAAAACACTGACGGGGAAGAGTTATTTAGCTATGTGGCCAGCAACGGGAAAGTAGAAGCAGAACATGTATTAAAATGACACAGAAAGATGACTCGAATGTGAAAATCAGCAGTACGTATAATTCAGTACAATGGAATAACATTGCAACAATGCTAAAAATCCATTAAAAAGCAAATATGTTCACCAGATGGGTTAAAATTTATGGGGATATGTTATAATGTTTTCCAGTAAGGTACGTTATTCTGCTATGGTTAAGCAAAATTAATCTCCACCCAAGTTTCAAAACACATTTTTGCTGGACCTTCAATATTATATTTATTTCTTTTCCAATCATTTCAACAGTAAAAACATGTCAGAGACCTAAATTCATGGAACACTGTAACTTAGTTTTACAGCCCCCACAAAAGATTAAATAGTTTAGCCCCTCCGCCTCAACTCTAAGACATAATTTGGGATCACAAATTTCTCCCATGTCAGAGCTAATATTAAGGTCTATTTTGTTGTGAAGAAAAAAATAAGAGCCAAAATATGGTACAAAATACGCACTGTTCCAGAAAGGACATCATGAGGACAGCAGTTGAGAAGATGGCTTTTGCACACTCTGTCGTCGCTGAATTTGATTCGCTGACGGGTGGTATCTCCTGAAACACAGAAATACACATTTCTGATTAGAAACATAGAGAATATTTTACACACTGGTGTACTTTTGCTTTAATTCAAATGAACATTCTGTTTCACACTGAAAGAATCTCATAATGCAGAAGCTGAAATCAGTAGTAAGTCGTAAGTAGAGCAGGCCCACTCAATTAGCAGGGATCTGGTGATTTAATTCCTCTGTATGTTCCACTGATGCAATGGGCCTACTCTAGCTGTGACCTACCACTAGACTTTAGCTAATATATGAAAAAGTTATAGTATTATAACCTGATTATATGTTGGCATTAATTTATGCACCACATAACACAAAAATAATGAAAAAGTGAAAAACAGATCTGCATTGGATGAACATTCATTGCTTCAAAAAACATGTGCATAGATGTCACAATTCTCTGTTCCTGCTCATGTGAACTACAGTTGGCATTAGCATGAACAGCCTACCAAAGATTTGCTAAACATATCTTGATTAACAGTTGCCATTACTTCACCTTATTCATGGCACTGATGCTTTTATTTCAGACAGGTACAAGAAAGGCTAAAAAATTTTTTATAAACCTAGAACACTGAAAGAAATAAAAATGTCTACAAGCAACAGTATTTAAGAGAAATGAAAACCATAACTGGGCACATTGCATCTGCATTAACAGAGACTACTATAAACACAAAAGCATCAGCCTGCTTACCACACATGGAAGTCCAATTGCAAGTCTAATCAATCACATCTGTGAACAAGTCGGAAACATTAGGTCTATATTATAAACTCAAAGCCTAGGTACTGATTTTTTGCAGGATGTAAAGAAAAGGTATAGCAGAATAGGTAGTATCTTAAACTGGAAATGGAGGTCCCCGCAAAAAGTATACTTAGTGTAAAGATGCAGCAGCAGTTATACAACTCTTTGTTATTTGGGTTGTTTTATTTATTCCTTAAATGGTAGTCATGTAATATGAAAACCTACTGATGAATTACTGAAGCAGAGGAAGGCTGCTAGGAAAGGGATGTGTTTGCAACATTCTCAACTTCATTCATCTCAAAGTGTACAGATGTTTCCCATTGCAAAGGTAATTACTATCTTATTCCAATAAGCTTGAAACAGGCAACTCAGCAGTAGTGATTGTGTGTCCAAATGCGTTATCTGGCCATTCCAATGTGTAATACCAGTTTTAACTATCTGCCCTATGCAGAACTAACACTTTCAGATGGGCTGTATTCCACTTAAACTGAGCATTTGTTTTGGAAATTAAGGTCTATCAAAAGTATAATTTGATAGGTAATAAACAAACTAGAACAGCTTCAGAGTAGTTCAACAATAGGTTTTCAGAAGCTAAATCTCTAGATTTAATAATTTTACACTAATTGGAAATTTAGAGTTGTCTTTAAAAGTCATGCCTGCTACTGCAGAATATTTGAGGAACTGGGTATTCTCCCACCAGTTTTCCTCTCTATCTCCCTCTCTCTCTCTTTTTTAAAGACACAAGTTGCTGGTTCCACATTAATTAACACATCTGAAAAGTCAGCAATAACTCACGGCTCGGCGAATGCGGGGCCTTTCTGACACTCCCTTGCAGAATGAAGTAGGCAGGCATAGATACATTGAACCTTTATAAATAAAACAAGGGGCCAGATTGTTCAATTTGTATATAATACACTCTGCCAGCATTTTCATTAAAGCATCTAGGAAAACATGTTAAATGTAAAGAATAGTAGGAAATCTGAATTACTGTATGTTTAATGGCATGTGTTAACTTGTTTTTCAGGGGCAAATTTACTGAAAGAAATTGCCTTCCTTAAAGGATGGCTGCAAAAAAAATAATAATTAAACCCAACGTATAGATGTTCTGTTTAGCTGCTTCTTCTTTCCTTCAGACAATCCAGCAATCCAAAATACCTAATGCCTAGTATCTGAAATATTATCCAGTCTTGCTTATATTTCTTTGTGTCGGAAGAAATTCACTTAGGTTTCTTTTTAGCTGTTGTGGCTTATCTCAATATGCAAACCCCTACACAAAAATGAATTGTGACAAGAGCCTCAACAAATTATAAGCAAACTCAAAACAGTATTTTGCTTATGTACTTAAAAGATAAGTTCATATCTGATTGCCAGTATAGCTCTTTGTTCACAACTATTGTACCAAAGTCATTTAAAAATTCAACGTGAACTGAGAATACGGTTATATTACTCTATGTGTTGCCTATTCTAACATCCTCAGAGAGGTTTATTCTTGCCACTGTAACAATGTTATGTGATCACAAAATTAAATTCATCTTTAGAAACAGCAGCTTCCTTTTTTTACAAGGTGTCTGGCCCAAACCATATTTCCACAGAATATGCTATCTGACAGAAATTGAAGCAATTACATAGGAAGCAATTCATCTAGGAAAAACCTAACCATGAGGATAATTGCTGTGTCTCTAATAGCATGTCCATTCTAGATATTAAAGCACAGCTCCCTGTAAATTTTAAATGATTCATATCCTACCACAACATAGCCCAGTGGAGATCATAATAAGAAAAACACATAAGAAAAATTTCTTACAATTAAGAAAAATATTAGATCAAGTTAGGGCATAGTAAATAAGGTCTAAGTCACAGCATCCATTATAACATACTGGGCTTTCTGGACATACTGTCCAACATTAGTGTGGACATCCAAGATCTGATGATGTTCACAATTCAGGCAGGAAGACTGGCAACACATGTCACCTACCTACCGATAATTGCTCGCTTCAAACTAACCCACAGTTTCCCTTCCATTCATAGTTCCATTCACAACAGTTTTTCTTCCACATTACAAATGATACCAGGGTCCCTACAAATAACTTTTTTGGCACTTGATGCATGTAGACTGTGCCACGGACTATGCAGATTCCTATTTAGAAGCCAGAGAAACAAAAAAAAATCAGTAGCAATGCAACACCTGGACAAGTCACAAAGCACTAACAGCTTAAATCTATATTGCCTTGCAACTTTTGCAGACTATTCTTACTAACATACCTATAAACATAGCACTGAAAGCATCTCCACAGATGGAAGGTGTGCAGGGAAACATGTATTTTAAATACTGTATACCAGTGATACAGCATAAGATCAGGAAGTTTCTCCCAAATACTCCCACTCAAACACATCACAGAATGTAGTCTTAGATACAACACTAAACAACGTAAGTGGAAATTTTAAATTGGCTCCTTGTGCCTGTTAGAAAAAAATGAAAGCCTGAGGTTCTCTGCAACTTCACAGATGGAAGGTGTGCAGGGAAACATGTATTTTAAATACTGTATACCAGTGATACAGCATAAGATCAGGAAGTTTCTCCCAAATACTCCCACTCAAACACATCACAGAATGTAGTCTTAGATACAACACTAAACAACGTAAGTGGAAATTTTAAATTGGCTCCTTGTGCCTGTTAGAAAAAAATGAAAGCCTGAGGTTCTCTGCAATTTCCTCTAGTAACACTAGACTAAGCTTTCGTTTTCATCACGTCCCTCATTTTTGTCATGCTGAAGCCCACTAACACTATCTCCCTGCTCTAATTAACTTTATCAGATATACAATAGGACCCCCATATACATGAGATCAATATCTGCTGATTCACTTATTTACAGTCTGAAAGTGTTAAAAAATATTCTCTCTCTTTCATCTGCACTGTTCAGCATTCCCCAGGTGGGCTAGGAATCAATTCCCATTGGATACAGGGGTCCTGCTGTAAAAGTTTAATATTTTTTATTTAAACTTAAATTTTTTTGTTGAAATACAGGCAACATGATGAGAAAATTAGTTAAACTGTAGAGATGGGCATGAACCACAGTTTGGCTTTGTAAAGTATATTGCCTTCAGAGGTGCTGTCACAGGATCTTTCAATCTTCTCTGTTTCAGTCTAAAAAGATAAGGAGTTGGACTAACTCCATTCTTCACAGCAGTCAGTTTTCAGACCTTTACATCTTGGTCATCATCCTATGGAGAAGCTCCAGCTCAATATCCTCTTTATGATGCACCACAAGTAGACATACTACTCCTGGTGGTGTTTAACTAAAGCATGTATTTTAAATCTTGGTCAATTTCACATTCTTCCCTGTTGAAGCTCATTTTGGGTTTTTGGACCCACTTCTCCATTATCCATTATGACAATCCTGAACCTTGATTCAGCCTTATGAAATACTAGCTATCCCTCCCAATTGGCTTCATTCATACGGTAGATTAGATGTATGTGACTAATCCCAACCTAGGCTTGTCACTGTTAAAAATAGCTTTCCCTTAAAAAGTTTGACATTAGCCATTAATCACAACAGATCCAGTGGTTAAAGAATTAAAACTGATATTCTCTTCACTACAAAGCGACATCAATTTGGAAACAGATCTAAGCTTCAGTTCTTCTTCAGTTACAACCCAACAATATACCCCTTTCTTCAGTTACACTTTTATTCTCCTTTTTTCCAGCCCTTCAGCTCCCTTCTCCTTCAGGCTCCAGGATATGCTGGCCACATGCATCACTCAGCTAATCACCTTGGTTCTCTGTTACCAAGCACACTGGACAGGGGTCTGGTCACATGCCTTCCCCCCTTAGAAAATATTGCTTCATTGCGAACCTCCAAACAAGGTTCGCAATAAAGAACAATGAACTCTCTTTCCTACCATTAGCTCCCTTCTTGTTTAATGTTTCTATCATGTAAAAATTGTTTTTATATATATTTCTTGTCTTATTTTATGTTGTTAGCCGCCTAGAGTGTTCTTAACCAACCAGATAGGCGAGATATAAATAAAATTAAATAAATAAATAAATAAATAAATAAATAAATAATAAAATTGTATTCCAAATTTATAATATATTTCATATATATTTAGCAATTTTACCTTTACCTTTTCTAATCTATTTTTTCTTGCACCTTTACCTTTATTATAATTTATTTGAAATGGTATGGCAAAGGTGCTACCTCGCTGTTAACCTCGCGGGGTGCGTGGGGTTTAGGGTGAAAGCCAACAAGCAGATCAATAACCCTGCACCATGCAACAATCATTAGAAAACTTCTGCCCTAAAGTTGGGCACCTGGAATGTATGGACAATGACCCCTGGTCATTGACTACGGCTTTTCTGACAACCTGCAGGAAATAGATAACATACGCAAGACAGCTGTCAACGAAATGGAACTGAGTAGATTGCAGATGGACATTGTTGCTCTACAAGAGACAGGATTGCCAGACTCGGGATCTGTCAAAGAAAAAAACTTCTCATTCTTCTGGCAGGGAAAACCATTGAATGAGACCATGGAATATGGTGTTGGCTTTGCAGTCAGAAATACTCTTCTGAGATCCATTATTCCAACTACTATGGGGAATGAAAGAATCCTGTCTCTGCAGCTCCCCTCATCAGCAGGACCGGACACCCTCATTAGTGCATATGCACCAACACTGTCATCCACAACAGAAGTGAAAGACAAATTCTACAACAATCTGGCACCTACTATCAAAAAAGTCCCTGGGAGAGAGCCAATGTTCATTCTCGGAGACTTTAACACTAGAGTTGGTGCTGATCACAATTCTTGGCCCACTTGTCTAGCCATTTTGGAATTGGAAAGATGAATGAAAATGGCCAACACTTGCTGGAGTTTTGCTGTTATTATGGTCTTTGTGTCAACAACACGTTCTTTAATACAAAGCTTCAACAGTTTCTTGGAGACATCCAAGATCCAAGCATTGGCATCAGCTCGATTTGATCCTCATCAGATGTTCTAGCCTTCCTAGTATTACGATCACACACAGTTACCAGAGTGCTGATTGTGATACTGATCACTCCCTGGTGTGTAGTAGAGTAAAATTGCGAACAAAGAGATAGTATCAAACGAAAAAGGAAGGAAGACCACATATTGACATCAGCAAGACTCACAATCAAAGAAAAGTGGAGGAATTTGCCAAGCGCTTGAGGAAACCCTTCCAGGCCCGGCTGATGCAAATGCACCTGAACAATGGGAACATTTCAAGAATGCTGTTTATAACACTGCCTTGTCCACATTTGGCAAGAAGACCAAAAAGACAGCAGACTGGTTCAAAGCCCATTCAGAGGAGTTGAAGCCAGTCATCGAGGATAAAAAGAGAGCTCTAGCAGCATACAAAGCATGTCCTAGTGAGTACAACTTGCAAGCTCTTCGAGCTGCTCATAGCCAAAGTCCAACAGGCTGCCAGATGTTCCAATGATTATTGGCTTCAACTCTGCTCTCAGATAGTTAGCAGCAAAAACAGATAACATCAATGGAATGTATGATAGTATCAAGTAGGCTTTAGGTTGATTACAGAAGAAATCTGCTCCCTTGAAGTCTGCTACAGGCGTGATCATCCAGGACCGAGCACAGCAGATAGACCGCTAGGTGCAGCACTACTCTGAGCTATATTCCAGAGAGAATGTAGTAACCAAATAGGAACTAAATAACATTGAGTGCCTACCTGTCTTGGAAGAGTTGGAGAGCGAACCAACCTTAGCAGAAATAAAAGCGGCCTTGGATTCCCTCACCTCCGGCAAGGCACCTGGAAAGGATAACATCCCTGTTGAAGTGCTGTAAAGAGATCATCGCCACCGAACTGTATGAAGTCTTTCGTCTTTGCTGGAGCAAAGTTGGAGTACCACAGGACATGAAGGATGCAAACACTGTCACATTGTACAAGAACAAAGGAGACAGAGGCAACTGCAATAACTACCGTGGCATCTCTCCTCTCAATGTTGTAGGGAAGCTGCTTGCCTGTGTTGTGCTTGAGAGGCTCCAGGTTCCTGCAGACAGAGTATATCCAGAATCACAGTGTGGATTTTGAGCTAATAGATCCACCACTGTCATGGTATTTTCCCTCAGACAGTTGCAGGAGAAATGCAGGGAACAATAACAGCCACTCTTTGTGGCCATCATAGATCTCACAAAGGCCTTTGACTTGGTTAGCAGGGATGGCCTTTTTAAAATACTCCCCAAGATTGGATGTCCACCTCTATTCCTTAGCATCATCAGGTCCTTTCATGAGGGAATGAAGGCACTGTAGTTTTTGATGGCTCAACATCAGATCCCTTTGACAGCCAAAGCGGAGTGAAACAGGGCTGTGTCCTCACGCCAACTTTGTTGGGGATCTTTTATGCTGTCATGCTGAAGAACGCCTTTGGAACTGCAACAGATGGTGTTTATCTCCAAGCTAAGTCAGATGGAAAGCTCTTTAATCTCTCTAAACTGAGAGCAAAGACCAAAGTCCAACTGAGATGCATGCAGGACTTCCTCTTCACCGATCATGCAACCATTGTTGCCCACTCTGCTGAAGACCTCCAACAACTCATGAATTGTTTTAGCAAGGCCTGCCAAGACTTTGGACTAACAATCAGCCTGAAGAAAACACAAGTCATGGGCCAGGGCATGGACTCGCCTCCTTCTATTACCATCTCCACACAAGAATTGGAGGTTGTTCATGCATTTGTGAACCTTGGCTCAACGATCTCTGACACTCTCTCCCTAGATGTCGAGTTGGATAAACACATTGGTAAAGCAGCTACAGTACCAGGTTCTCAAAACTCACAAAGAGAGTATGGCTCAATAAGACGTTGACGGCATACACCAAGATCTAGGTCTATAGAGCCTGTGTCCTGAACACACTCCTGTACTGCAGTGAGTCCTGGACCCTTTGTGCACGGCAGAAGAGGAAGGTGAACACGTTCCAGATGTGTTGTCTCCGATGCATTTTTGGTATCACCTGGCAGGACAAAGTTCCAAATAGAGTAGTACTAGATCGAGCTGGAATTTTTAGCATGTATACATTACTGAAATAGCAATGTCTACGTTGGCTTGGGCATGTTGTAAGAATGGCTGATCGCTGGATTCCAAAAGATCTCCTGTATGGAGAATTAGTGCAGGGAAATTGCCTCAGAGGGAGACCACAGCTGCAATACAAGCAGGATCTCAACAGATGGGAAACCTTGACATCTGAGTGTTCAGCCTGGAGGCAGGCGGTGCATCATGGCCTCTCCCAATTTGAAGAGACCCTTGTCCAGCAGGCCGAGGCAACGAGGCAGCCACGAAAGCAGCAAAATCAGGGAGCTAGACGGGGTACAGATTGTATTTGTCTTCAGTGTGGAAGGGATTGTCACCCTCAAATTGGCCTTCTCAGCCACACTAGACGCTGTTCCAAGTCCTCCATAGAGAGCACGATACCACAGTCTCTCGAGACTGAAGGATGCCTAAATCTAAACCATTTGACAACAGCTTAGTAATGTTACTATTTAGTTACAGTATTGTTCATTACCAGTAGTAATTAATCATTTACAAATGAATATATGTAAGATGTTCATTTCTTCTGAAAAGACATTTATCCACAACACCTCATTGAAATCCTTTCAAAATTGGTATTGTTGTTACTCGTGTGTTTTTTTCCTATGTTTTATATCATATACGGTAGCCCTTTTTCCAACCTGCAAACAAACCCTGGGTACCCTCGGGTGAGGAAATCTGGTGCTTGTTCCATATAAAATTCTTTATTTCTCCATGTTGGTTTACTTGTGAATGACAACCTTGCAAGGTAGCTTTACCATTAGGTCGAGATGAGCTTCTGAAGTGCGATTCTAGAAACTCTCATGACGCAAGGGGCCCTTCCACATCATTAAACTTGTTGACATCTCCAATGCTTTCCCCTTCTGGATCACACATGGGAGTATCTGCTCTGTCCCAACAGAGTAAATGCAGGTCTTCCTCACCACTTTCTTTTATTTACAGCATATAACAAAAGGTTTCTCCTGTTAGAGTACAATATCATATTGGTATGTACCATTTTAGTGCTTCTATCATCCATTTCTATAAAATAATTTATATTATTCCCTTTTGATATTATTTTAACTGGTACAGTTCATGCCAAATGCAGTTTATTCCCCCAGCTGAAGCATCAGCATCATCTTCAGGCTCATAAAGTTTTCTTCTGGCTTTCTGATGATACCAGTTCTTTTGCCTTCACTGCACTTTTTGTAGATTTTCTCCAGCAGCCTTTAAAGCAGTTCTCAAAGTGTTTAAAAGATTGTTCATGTAACTGGTGACAGCTTAAGGATCTTTTTCAGATTCTGGCTCCCAGTTCTTTCTCAGAAGGTCAAGAGAACATTCCTTCTATACAGCAACTCAATGAGGCTGAATCCCAAATTCTCCTTGGGTACATCCCAATAAACATATAACAGAGGTTGTAGCTTTATATCCAAACTATTTGGATTTTCAGCCATACAGTGGTGCCTTGACTTACGAACTTAATCCGTCTTGGAACGGTGGCCATAAGTCAAAACATTTGTAAGTCAAAGCACCATTTCCCATAGAAATGCATTGAAAACAAATTAATCCGGTCTGGCTGTTTTTTGTCCTTATGCCAAGGCACAGTTCGTAAGTCAAAGCATTAGTTCCCATAGTAACTAATGCAAAGCCAGTTAATCCATACTCTACCACTAGGGGGAGAATTTTTTATTTTTTCTTCTTTTGACCTAAAATGAACTTAGGTCAAAAAAAAAGGGCAGGAAAGTTTTTTGTTCGTAAGTCAAAGCTCCGTTCGTAACTTGAAGCAATATTTAGCGTCCGGAGCTGTTCGTAACTCAAAACGTATGTAGGTCAGGGCATTCGTAAGTCAAGGCACCACTGTATATGCTTCAATCATATGAACCAAAATTACATTAAACCTTTCTACAAGTCCATTAGTTTCAGGATGATATAAAGTAGAAGTCAGATGCTTAATGCTACAGTGGACCCTCTACTTACGGAATTAATCCGTATTGGAATGGTGGGTGCAGGTCGAAAAGTCTGTAGGTCAAGTCTCCATTGACCTACAATGCATTGAAAACTGATTAATCCCGTAACCGGCTGTTTTTGTTCCATTTTTGTTCCATTTTGGTATTTTCTGGTCTGTAGGTCGATTCTCCAGCTGCAAGTCGAACCTAAATTTTGCAGCCAGAGAAGTCTGTAACTCAAAAAGTCTGTAAGTCGAGCCATCTGTAATTCGAGGGTCCACTGTACAAGCTTTGCATTAATCTTGACTAAAGATGGGATAAACTGCTAGAATGGTGGTTTGTCTTGGTTCGTCAAGGTTGACAACCAACAAATTTGCCCCCAGTAATCCAACAAACCATGAATCAATTTGTCAGTTCTCTGGGTCTTTTTACACTGCCCCCACCCCATTCCCACTGATGTATCGAGCTGCCTGTTCCTGCCTCCCTTGACAGTCAACCACTCATTGGCTGCATGGGGAGAATTCCCCATCCTGCCTCCTCATTTATTTATTTATTTATTTATTTATTTATTTATTTATTTATTTATTTATTTATTTATTTATTTATTTATTTATTTATTTATTTATTTATTGCATTTATATGCCGCCCATCTAGACATAGTCTACTCTGGGCGGCTCATTGGAGTGGCTGGCTGCCAGAGGAGGCAGAGATGGGCATCCTGAGCTCTTGCCTGGATTGGAGTGCCACCGGAGAAGAAGGACTTCAGTGGCACATGACACAAGGTAAGTGGCCCAGCCAGCCAGAAGATGGGGAGAGTGGACACATGGCCCCTGGGCTGCCACGCCAACAAATTTAGTTGTGGGAGTCCACATTAATTCGGGCTTATCTTTAGCAGAAACCTAAATGTGCCTCAACTGGAAGGCTTTGAGGCTGAGCTAAGCGTAACCATCCCCCATTCTATTTCTTTCCCAGTGCTAACTGGGAGCCTTCTTTCTGAAGAGGAAGCTAGGGGGACCCAGTCTAACTAGCTAGAAAGGAATCTAGCTCCTAAGTTCAAAACAGCTCCTCATATTTTTTGCACAGGAGATGATTTCAGTCAACTAACGCTGGAGTTCAGTATTAGTACTTGTGGCAATCTACCCTTTGTTGCCCATATTTATTTGGCCCTCACAAAGGAACACGCTCTTTCACACTGCCACCAGGTATTCTCGTAATACCAACTTATGTCATACATGTGTGCTGCCAACACTAAGGGTTATAGAACTTAGGAATCGGAGGTTTAATTAAGTATTCTTTTATTGTCAAACAGATCATAAAGGTAAATCAAATATGAACTGTTTCAGGTGTTAACATGTACAGTATCGGATCATCTAGGCAATCATTTTTATTATACAGTACTTTCAATCAATACTGTATCTCTCTTGTAGTGCTTTTACTTTCATTCCTGCTTCAATACTGTACTGTTTAAACTTCTCAATTTCCTCTCCTAACACTCTCAGCTCAATTCACTAACCCTCTCCTTCATTCTCCTAAACCTGAACTCCAACTGCCATTCCACATCTCCCACTGTCTCTCTCTAACTGTTCAACTAACTCTCTCACTGTCTCTCTCTAACTCTGCCCCTCCTGCCCTATCCTTGGCTCCTCCCCCTTGAGCTTCTGTGATGGACAGGTAGGAATGATGTCACCTTTTGGCATTTCGCTACATAACTACAGTGGAATATTAAGAAGACAAAAAGCATGCTTGTAGAATAACTTTAATGTTGACAACGAAGATATTGAAACGGTTAGAGAATTTGTAAATTCTCTAGAACATCTAATGAGGATCATTTCAATCATCAATCCAAATGGAGTCTGCAGCCAAGAAATCAAAAGACTGATACTTGATAGGTCAGTTATGAACATAATAGGAAACATCATCAAGTGTAAGGATGTAACATTGGAGACCAAGGATAAGATCATCCACACTATTATAATCCCAATTACTATGTACAGATATGAAAGCTGGGCAATGATGAAAGCCAGCAGGAAAACAAATCTATTCAACTGAAATGTGGTACTGGAGGAAAGTTTTGCATATACCATGGACTACTAGAAAAACAAACTAGTCCTAGATCAGATCAAGCCTGAACTCTCTCTAGAGGCAAAAACAATGAAACTGAGAGTATTACTGTACTGTATATTTTGGGCACATCACAAGAAGACAGAACTCATCAAAAAAGAACATAAAGTTGGGAAAAGTTGGAAGACAGAAAGACCAAATTGTGAAATGGATTGACTCCATAAAAGTTGAGTTTGCAAAAGTTGAGCAGTGCAGTTGACAGTGCATTGTGGAAGTCAGTCATTCACGGGGTCACCGTGAATTAAATTTTTGCACTTTTCATAACTGCACTAACTATAACTGACAAACTTCCAAAGAACCAGCCACATCATTCTACCTCAGCGCACTGCCAAAATTAGAGTGGGGAAAGAAGTGAGGATAAAGGGAACAAAATAGTGTCATAATATTTTATACCTTTTTTCTTTTAAACATACATTTTAGAACTCAGAAGTGGTTTCAACCAGTTTGTGTGTGTGTGTTTACTATTTGGTTGAAATTTTCCACTCAGCTTCCACAAGAGAAGGCAGCTCCTGAATGTCCCCCCTGCCCCCTATTCATGCTGCCTATTTTTAAAATCAAGCTATGAGCTCACCTAAGAAATACAGCTGGCAGACTTCTGGCATGACCATTTCTGGGACATTCATTTATAATTTTTCTGCACAATGCCTGAATAAGTAAATTTATTCACGAAAGCTTGTGTTGAAAACTTGATTTTAATAGTCTAAATAAAGGTATCATTTTTTTCTACATTTGTATTGTACAAAGGACCACATGGCTCTCTCTGTTGTTGCTTTTTTAAACTGTATCGGCCACCTTTCTAACTAACCAATTAGATAAAGGGATCCTGCTAATTCTTCTGGACTGCTCCGGGGCTTCTGACACAGTACTGTATCATGGTACACTTCCAGATGTGTCTCTCTGAAATGGGTGCCATTCCAAGTGACTTTAGTCTTCTCTAAATAGCCTAGTTACAGAAGGTAAAGCTGGGGAATGCTCTGCATCATGACATATATATAGTGTTCCATATAATTTTACCTTTCTGTCTCCTATGAGTTTCAAAATCTAGTGAAACCACAGGATCAAGTTATCTGGAGTGTACTGTCAGACACTCAACTGGTTCCCAGTGTAGCAAATGAAGGCATAAATGAGTGTCTAGGATCAGTAATGGACTAGGTGAGGGTTAATAGGCTTTGGCATGTTATTTTGTTTTGTTTATGGGATTATTCAGCTCATATTTATGTTTCAGTATTCAGTACATCCACCTCCTGTATCTCTATGCATGAAGCTCCACATGTCTGAAGATCTTCAAGAGAAGGCTTTCCTTTTGCCCCATCATCTTCATAATTATATTTGATTGTGATACAAGAGAGGACCTGTAGCTGTTACCAAGCTATGGATCTCCCTTCTAAAGAACACTATGCTGCCCCCTTTCTTCTGTTCTTTTGCTGGTATTTTTATTTAAATAAGTGACCCTATTTAGCTTGATCCACCCTGCTTCAACTGAGCTGTGTGGACAAGCCCTAATATAACAGCTATCTAGACAAATGTTTTCAAAAGTCTGCAAACTTTCAGATTAATCTACTGCAATATGTTTCATATAGGATAAGTTTTAAATGCAAAACTAATCTCTTTTGTTGACTCTATCAACAAAAGACAAATTAATGTATATTTTATGAACAATTAATTTGATTTTATCAGAAAACTTGCAGTTTGTTCGACTGTTATTTTATTTAGCAACAGTCACTGCATTTACTACTTCCTGTTTTTAAGTCACTCCTCCTGTGAAAAAGAAACAAGCAGAAGCAATAAAATTGTACACAAAAATCCACTACTTGTAAACTAAAACCAGAATCCTCAGTAATTCTCGCTTGTAATCATTACACAAGGATCAAGACACACACAAAAATTTGAGGACCAGTATGATGCTCTTTACATAAGTTTGATTTCACTTGTGTAGTTCAAGATTTCTTATTTTGATTCATAATCAGAAAAATAATCCCAAGTGCCTTCACAATAAAAGGTGAAGTGATAACAGAACAAAAAGACAATGGAAACAAGCGAAAAATCAAATTTAGAATTGGGGGGGGGTAATGATAATTAAGTCAGCAGCCATACTCCCAGAAAAAAATTATAGTTCACAATGGATAAACAGAATCTGAATTGTTATAATAAGATGATTTTACAAAGAATAAATCTATCAGAATATAACAATGAATGATGTCACAAATGATAAGAATCTATCATCACCTTTCCCAAGGATAAAAACAGATTCATATTAAATAGTATGTAATACCACTTAACAGACATACCTAGCAATCTAAGGATTTGTAAACTCCTGTACTGTAGCTTGATTTTTCTCTCTCTCTCCTCAAGACAGACTGCCTATTTATTGGACAGCAGTCTGTTTTTCCTCATTGTAGTACACAGGCCTGAATATTTTCTATTATTTATTTATTAGTATGTCCCTAATAACAGGATCTGCTACAGGAAATAAAATCTGCCTTCAGTGCCTACTCAAATTTATAAGAGGCCTGTGAGGACATATTTTTAATGCCAAATTCCCGAGTGCCAAAAAACTTCCAGCTACAATTTATTTTTTTATTTTGTATTTTTGCTCACCACTAGCTGATACCAAATAGTAATCAATCGATGATGTGCCATCAAATCTATTACAACTTATGACTACCTCTTCCAGTATTTTCAAGGTATGGAGTACTCAGAAGTAGCTTAACCATAAAACCACACCAAATTATCTCAATATAATGCTTTCAAAATTAGCTGCACAGTATTGACCTGAAATGCTGGTTTGGGCCAGATAGCCAGTAGGACTGCCATTAAAGAGAGACAAACAAACAAACCAGACACTATAATTGCATATGGCCAAAACCAGCCAATACCTTCCCAGTTCCAAGTCCGAATAAGGCGAACTGCTGTTTCACTGATGAGCTACGATGAACTACAACATTACCAATGTCACATTTTGATGTTAACTAGATATTTTGGCCAGATATTTTGTTTAGGGCTGCTAATTCAATTTTGCATCTACAAGCGCTGCAGATAAGAGAGACATCTTTCTTTCGTCCAAGGAAGAGTCATCACTGAACCGCCGCCGCCGCCGCCACCCCCCCCCCCCGCAACTGAGTCCCATGGCGCTCTCGTTCCACACCTGCACACATACACAGCTCTGTTCATTGCCGCCTTGCAACTCGTGGTGGCAGCACCAGAGCACCGGCCTATCACCCTGACTAAACCCCGCCCTTGTGGGGGAGGAGAAAAGAACCAAGTCGCAACCATTGCCAAGCATCGAACTAGGCCTTTTCTGCTCGGTCTCTTCCCCCACGGTTCCGGATGAGACAAGTCCCCGCTGTCCCTGAGCAGGCGACACTTCTTACCGTCCCGAGAGGTGCCCATAAGCTGGTCCAGCATGGCACGCATTTGGGCCTGTGCCGACATCCCGAAAGCGCGCTAGGCCCAAAAGGGCCGGCCAAGTCCGAATAAGCCCCGCCCACAGCGGCCTAGAAGATGTCGAACCCGACGCCGCTACCGCTTGCCTCAGCGGCCACCTCGGGGCACACTCTCTTTCTCTTTCCGAGGGTGGAGCTACAACGCCGCCACCGGCTTCCGTTGTCGCCAAAGAAGAAGGCGGGTAGCCACCTTCTGCCCGTCGCTGCCTCAGGACCGCAGGTTTCCCCCGCGCTCGCGCAGTCTTCACGCCAGTCCCGCTAGGCGCGCGGGCGCTGCCTTAGCACTAACGGACATCCGTGCGCGCACACCCTTTCTCCGCCTTCTTTGCCAATTAGGATCGTTTTGATTGGCTATAGCGAGCTTTCAACGAGTCTTCAACGTCACGCGTTTCACCTTTGCGGATTGGTCCGATTATGCCGTCGTCTCTTCAGACCGGCGCTCGACTTGATTGGAGACGAAGCTTGCAGCTGCTTTCTCTGACGTATTTCCTTCAACTGGGAGAGTCAGTTTGGGTGATTTTACAGAAAGTACCGAAAAAATAGAAGAGAGACATGTGGTTCTTACACAATACAGTGCAAGAGTAGGTGATACTTTTGTTAGACCACTAAAAAAATCATACAGTCTGCTTGCTGTCGTGGATCAAAGTCCACTTTCTCGGGCATGCACCGATGTCTTCTTTTGTCCATAGTGCAGAAAAATTAAGAGTCCCAAAAGTTCGTGGCAGATGGTTGCGCCAGGCTAGTTTCTTAGAAGTATGTTTTAAAAAGCACTGGTTGCATTAGATGTGTGATTTTCAAACTACAGCTCAGGCAGACCTCAAACAAAGACGCTTTGGTCTTCAGAGTGGGCACCACAGTGTTATGCATAGTGCAGAAGAGAACAAACTCCAACAATTAAATTATTCTTTTCTTGTGCTCTCTTTCCTTTTTGTATTAATTTTATATCTATGTATTGATTTAAGTTTTTTTACACCTTTCTCCTTAAAAAGACCCAAGATGGCTTACAGCATTAAAAGGATAATATTTAATAGTTAAAAACAGTAAATATACAAATATTTGAAAAGAATTAAACAAATACCATATTAAATCAGTAAATAAAATTAATACTTAAAACACACTTAAAAGCAACAGAGCACAACAATCTAATTTTTTAAAAAAACCCTCTCAGACTGCCAGCCACTAAAGGAAAGCCTGTCTGATGAGAAATATCTTTGCCTGCTTGCAGAAGGACTACAAAGATGGGGTCTTTCCAGAGTCTGGGATCAGTAACAAAGAAGGCTCTCTTCTATGTCCCCATAGAAAGCCCCCCCCTCTTAATGCCCAATTAAGTAAACAGAGGTAGATAGGGTCTTTTGGATAGCTTGGACCCAAGCCATTTAGGGCTTTATAGGTTAAAATCAACACCTTGAATTGCGCCTGGAAACAGAACAGCCAGTGGAGTTGTTGTAATGGGGAGTTACAGTACAGTATATGTTACCTGTAACCAGCCTCAGTTAACAATCTGGCTGTGGCATTTTGGACCCTCTGAAGTTTCCAAACACTTTCCAGAGGCAGCACCACATAGAGCACATTACAGTAATCCAGCCGAGATGTAACTAGAGCATGTGTCACCATGGCCAAATCAGACCTCTCAAGAAACAGGCACAACTGGTGCTTTAGTTTTAATTAGCTTGATGCACCACCATATTGATTATATAGTGTTCTGTGGTATTCTAAGTTTTCATTTATAAACTGTCCAGAGTAGGGGTTCCTCTAAAGGGGCTGTATATAAATCAAATAAATAAATTCATGGCGAGGTGTGCGTGGCAAACTCCTTTGTTAAAACCAAGTTTCAACATGGGGACTTCAGACTCAGGTCTGAGGTGCAGTTTCAGATTTCAGCCTGTTGATTGGCAAATCTTTCCCAATCTTGCTAGACTATACAGCAATCTGCCAGACATATAGCATATCCCCTCCCCATTGCCTTATATTGAAACACAATGCTCCTTTTGGCTGGGGATGGGGAGCACAAGAAATAGGACAAAGCCCATATCAGATAATTTCAGATAAGATTTATTTTGCTCACAAGGTGAGGCAGTTTTAACCAAATCAACAGTACTGTACAGTATTATTTACTGAAGAACAATGTCCTCATGTCGCACTGCCATTTGGGTTGTGTTGAATGTCTTCCAGGGCTCATAGCATTACCAAAACTAGAAGTTTAGTTATTTTGTAGTTATAATTCTTGATTTAAATGTTAAGACCCTAACTGTAGCTTACTTAGCATTTGCACAAGTTAGCTCTCTCTTCCTTTATGCATCTGTTTGGTTACTACTATGGTTTTTGCATGACTAACTTAGGCCCCATCCATTTAATTGAAATGATTACTATGAACCAGTTACCCAATGTGGTGTGATGGACAAAGTGACATACGAGGACTCATGACATCTGGATTTGAATCTATGCTTGTCCATGAAAACTCATGGGGGAGAATGGTAAAACTGCTTATTGACTATCACTTACCTTAAAAGCCATATAAGGATTACTAATTCTGACTTGATGGCATCTAACATAAGACTTGATCCCGCTCTATGATTCTGGTCCTTACAAGAGAGTGGAATCATCTTAATAGGTACCAGCTATCTTTGAGACACCCACTATCATTAATTCTTTGGACTAAGTTTAAATTAGATTAAATGGCATACAGTTGTGGTACTAGTTTGTTAATACTGTGGATAGAATCACATACTTGCTACTTCCCATAATATAATATAAATGAGCCCAGTGGTGCAGCCAAGACTCTATTAATGACCTGAGTTCAATCCTGGGTTCAGGTACCTGGATCTGGGTTGACTCTGCCTTCCATCCTTCCAAAGTCAGTAAATCGAATACCCAGCTTGCTGGGGGGGGGGATGGGGGCAATGTTTAGTGTGCACAATTAAATTATAAACTGCCCAGAGAGTGCCTTAAGTGGTATGAAGTAATATATAAGCAGCACATGTAATGTATCTGGTGTCACCAGGTGATTTACTAGGCCCTCTAAGTTCTATAACTACCATTTTGGAAACTGCATAGTTTTTGACCAGACCAGGTGTAAAGGGCAGAAGCTGAAACATTTTGCTAAAATATTGGTGTGCTTACTCTATTAAGTATGTTTTTAGTAATGAAATGCATCTTTAAGGGGACCAGAACAATTTGCAAGACTACCTTCTACCACAGAAGCCTAAGTTTTCCTTCATCATTTGCAGGCTCTTTTCTGTTAACTATTTGGGTAGCCAAGTGGTGACTAGAAAGAAGATCCTCTTCAACATGTGAACTGTGCACCTCATGCACAAAGCCAGTTATCATTTTAATACCAAGTAAACACTTTTTATTTGCATAAGGTTCTGATGTAGAAACTGACAGCAACCATTATTGTATGCTTATAGATCTGTACCCCAGGAAAGTACAGGATTTAGTCCTTTTGAACTATTATGTGGAAGGAAAGCCCAGGGATCCCTAGATCTACTCTGGCAAAACTGGGAGGAACATAGAAGGATCCTGAGTCAGTGGTCCAATATATCGATGCACTGATGAACTTGCAGCAGTCTCTTGAGTTAGCAGCAGAAAACGTAAAGAGCCATCAAGGAAAGCAAAAACTCTGGTACTACAAGAGGGCCAGGGAAAGAGCATTTAATCCTGGAGACGAAGTGCTAATGTTGAAACCTATTAAAGGAAATACAGTAAACTCCAATTGGCTTGGCAAGTTCATTTAAAGTGGTCTCTAAACTGAGTGACGTGAATTATGTAATTCAGGAGAAGAAGGCAGAAGAGTTGTGCATGCAAATATGATTAAACCCTATTATAGGAAAGAAAATTTTGTTTTATATGCCATTAAAGAAGTGCCCAAGGAAAAACCTGAATTATGGTATTTGGAAGTAAGGGGTGTACTCCAGTATAACCCTGAGGAAGTAAAAATTAGCCTTACTCTAGCACCTGAGCAACAAGAAGCCAGAGCTTTATTGCAAAATGTGTTTTCTAATAAGCTTGCTGTAGCCAAGGGTGTAGGGCATAAAACAGAGACTTGGGGAGAGCACAAAACCCACCTAGAGACAGTATTACAAAGACTACATGAAACTGGATTGACAGTTAAAGCAAGTAAATGCCAACTGGGTAGTTCTGAATTAAAATACTTAAAATAAGATCTTTCCTAGGGTTAGCCGGCTATTATTGTAATTTTGTACCCAATTTCAGCAAGATAGCCGCCCCTTTATCTGATTTAACTCACAAAAGAACGACTGAGAAGATCCAATGGTCAGTCGACTGCGAAGATGCCTTTAACAAGTTGAAGATGGCATTGTCTACCGGTCCTGTTCTGAGAGCCTCAGACTTCCAGAGAGTTCACACTCTTCACAGATGCGTCCAACATCGGGTTAGGAGCCGTGCTGAGTCAGGCAGATGATGACATAAACCATCGTCCTGTAACCTACCTCAGCAAGAAACTGCAGGTGGGCGAGAGGCATTTGTCCACGATTGAGAGGAAGTGCCTAACCATCATTTGGACATTGCAGAAACTGAGGCCATATATATGGGGATGACACTTTGTACTTTGCACCGATCATTCCCCACTTCTGTGGCTGAAAACTATCTGGGCCAATAACAAACTGATGAGACGGGCCCTACTTTTGCAGGACTTTGATTTTGACATTTGGAATGCAAAGGGAATCCAGAACGTGGTGACTGACATGTTATCTCGGAGACCAGAGGACTGACGGATGGAGGAGAAGAAAAATGTAATTGCAATGGTAGATAAACTGTTCTGCTTATGCGTAAGTTTGAGATGTAATTAAAAATGTAATGTGTTGATTTAATAGAAAGTAGTGATAAATGTAACAGGAATGTGATTTGTATTAATGTAATTGTAATTAATGCAAATATTTATAATTGTAATGACTGGGTGAAATGTTTAAATTAATAAGTTTAATTTGCTCTAAATAGGAATCAATAATGGCACATATGCATACTGTATAAGAAAAAATTATTGTGTAAAAGAGTAACTTGTAATAGTATTGTGAAAATGTTTGAAATAAATTGTTCACTGCTTACTGCGTTGTTCATCAGGGTAAACTATAAAGTTTCCCCCATGAAATAAACTTTTCCTAGGGGGGAAGTATGTGACGAATGCCCACGTCACTCCTGTCACTCATAGCTGGAGCTCATTTGCATGAGCCTAGAAAAGGACTGGAGAGGCGGAATCATTCAGTCAGTTAGTCAGTGAGTTAGAGAAGGACAGTGAGAGGTGTAAAGGAGAGAGGTAGTCAAAGAAATAGAACTGATATTAAGAAAGATAAGCTGGTTAAAGTGAATAAATAAAGCAAACGGTGATTAAGTTTGTAACAAAATATGTGAGGTTTCAATGATTTCGATTCTATACAATGATTAAAGAACACCTGTGATTCATATTCAGCCTAATATCTTTTAATAAACAAGTTCTGTTGGCAGCAAGTGTCTGATTAAAGTCTTTTACAGTGTGGATAGGGGAAATCCACTGGTGGCAGCGAAGGAAAGAGAGGACGTTGCCATAGTGAACCCTTGGTTTGGGGGAAACAAGCAGGGAACACTGGGTGAATGTCACAAGGAGGATATATTTTTGTTTCATCTTTGCAAATGTCAATTCTTCAGCTTTTCATAAGGCTGTGATCTGATCTTTGCTAAACTAGTTTAGTTCACTTAGTGCTGGAAAAATCTGGATAACCTTAGCACTCTGATTTCGCTGGATACAAATCTGTCAATGATTCTTTCAGAGCAACTGACTCACAAATTCAGAATCCTCAAAGTCATCAGATATATTTATCAAGACTATGTCATCTTTTTTTCTGTGTTCAAATGAGAATCCAAAGTTCCAATGTGCAATGTCCTCTGTTTAGAAATTTTGGAGAGATATTTTTAACTTCTTTTGTTGTAATGAGGAAAACTAACCAGAATTAATGCATAATATATGGCATTTCCTCTGTTGTGAGAAATGATTTAATGAATCTTGATGGAATTTTATTTTAAAAAAAGACAACAGTATTTATCAGAGATATCATCCACATAGATTTATCACTACATAGGTGTTGTAATTGTAGTGCTTGTCAGGCAGAAAGCACTGACAATCCAATACATATAAAGAACATATTGCAGGCAGTTGCTCTAACTATGCTTTAAACTTAATAATTGGGTGCCATCCAGTCAATTCCAATTTATAGCAATACTTTCCAGAGTTTTCTAGGTAGAAAATACACAGAAGTGTTTTACCATTCTCTTCGTGGAATACTCTGGGACCGTGCAGCTTGCCCAAGTCCAAACAGACTGGCTCTTCTCCTGGAAGGCACAGTGGGCAATCAAACTCACAACCTCTGGCTCCACAGCCAGATATCTAAACCGCTGAGCTATCCAGCCACTTAAGGGCAATGATTAGAACTTCTGCATTTCATACAAGCATTTTATTTAATACAGTATCTTGAAAAACAGAATTCATAACATCCTTATGAGATACAGTAAGAACTAATCTTCTCATACTTATTGCTCCCATCCTTTTCCGCCAGGCTGTTGTGGTAGTTTAAGGCCTACAAGTCCAGCTACTTGTTCTGGTGACCTTTCTCCTTTGCCATGATATTCTTTATGTAGTGTTAAATGTTCCCGGACACTACGCAGAAGACAGAGATATGTGGCAGCCTGAAAATGCAGGTCATGCTGGGCTCTGCATAACTTTTCACTGGTTACCTGGAGATAGAGAGGAAGATGTACATAAGAAACTTGGAGATGTTTGATGCTAGATTTCTAGTGAGAGACCTAGGAGAATTCTTTTTGTACAGTATATTGTTGAAATACAAATCAAGGCTATATCAAGGGGGGCAGGTAGGGAAAGATTCGCAGACAAAACATTTGCTGCATGGAAAAAGACAAGCCTTTAAGTACCTTTGTTGTAAACTATGATAAATTAATGCACATTGGGGCAAAAAATCAAAACTTTATTTATCAGTTGATGGGTTCTGAGCTGTCCATGATGGGTCAGGAAATAGATTTTGGTGTGCTGGTGGACAGCTCAATGAAAGTGTCAACCCAGTGTGCAGTGGAAGTGAACAAGGCCAATTCCATGCTAGGTATTATTAAAAACGGGATTGAAAATAAAACAGCCAACATTATAATGCCATTGTACAAAAGGCTGGTAAGGCCACACCTGTACTATTGCGTACAAATCTGGTTGCCGCACCTCAAAAAAGACATAGTGGAAATGGAAACGGTGCAGAAGAGAGTGACTAAAATGATGACTGGGCTGGGGCATTTCCCTTATGAGGAAAGGCTACAGCGTTTGGGGCTCTTTACTCTAGAGAAAATTTTATACATGATTGAGACGTATAAAATTATGCAGGGGGTGGATAGAGGGAAGCTCTTTCCCCCTCACACAATACCAGAACCAGGGAACATCCACAATCTACTGGATAACTGGAAGCTGAGTCAAATTTACTGAATAACCTTTCTCACGAAAAGACTAAAAGCTACAATTATCAACGGCAGCCTTAGAAAGTGTGCATTACAGGTACAAGTGCACAAATTGTGAACATCCACTCTATACAAATGTTACAATCTAACCCATGGCTTAACCAGAACAGAACACGTCCAAATCCGGCTGGGAGAGGGACGCCCTTCCGTTTACGAAAAGGCGAAGGGCCGGCGAGAAGAAGCGCGCCCACAGGTCCTTGAAGCAAACTGTAGGGATTTCGCTGCTTTGCTAACGCCTCAAGCCGTTAACTTTCGTAAAACGGGGGAAACTGACATGCAGTTAAGTCAAAGAACGTGAGGCGTTGCTTGACCTTCGCCTCGGAGCTTCGCCGACGTACCCGGTGTGCGCGGAAAGCGTCTTTCAAATACTGATACGTCGCCGAATCCCTGTAAGAACGGCCGGTCCCCCCTTGTGCGTAACGGAGCTCCCGCAACAGGCCACGAAAAGTGCGAAGAGGCGAGCCGAGAGCAGCCATCTCCGCCGGCGCTCGCCTTCTGTCACCGGAACTCCGCAAGTAGACCTTCAGCCTGTCAGAAGGCGGCTTTTTCGCACAACCGGCCAATCGGAAGCGGGCTCTTAGGCCTACCTGAAGACCAACCGAACGCGACGAACGGCATCCAGGAGGCGGTTAGTCTCGCGCTTAACGGCCTCTCCACGAGAGAGGCGCTGTGAGCGGGCTGTTGAACCGAAGCGCTGTTCAAGGAACTGATTGATAATATAATTTGTCTAGAGAATTAAAAAAAAAAGTATTTGTACCGCTAAATAAAGCAAGTAACAAAACAAAAGGGAAAAAGAAAGACGTGGACTGTGGGGGGAAAATAAAATCAGATTGGTAATCCTTTTGTTGGAACAGTGATCATTAAAAGGCGACCTTTTAGAAAAGCGAGCAACAGACTTACTGTGGAGAAGTAGTGAAACTTACATAGAGACATATTGCTAATAAGGGAAGCAAACTGCAGCGACTCTGCATCTAAATATACTGCGCTGAGCCCACCAATGGCGGCCTGAAAAAGCGCCTTTACTTGACAGGGGAAAAAAGGAAATGGGAGAAAAAAAACATCCACCCCAGATGGGACTCGAACCCACAATCCCTGGCTTAGGAGGCCAATGCCTTATCCATTAGGCCACTGGGGCTGCCACAAGAAAATTTCTTCCAATCACTAACTCATAACTAATAATGTCAGTTTCGTCGTTTAGTCCCGCCTCTACCAAGTGTGTTACATGCTGTCATTCGCTAATTCTTTGACGATTGTTCAAAGGAAGTTACATCATTGGTTTCTAGGAGATATCACGGTATACTCGTTGTGTGCTTGGATTATATATGCATCAGATACAGGTTTTGGAACGATCAAACGCCCTTATTTAGACGTGGCAGAGAGCAGAGATCAGAGTTGTCCAAGCTAGAGTTTAGCTCGTGAAGAAATCAGTGCCAGAACAAAATAGGAAGGTTTGCAGATTTCTTTTTGTTCCCCAGATGGAGTAGGGTGTCTCCCTTACTTGCAATGAGAACAAACCACTTGACTGCATGGCCGTATATATAGATCAAGAACGGGAGAGGTTTAAAAAATTTTAGTAGGCTCAGGTTACCAAAATTTAAATGGTCACTTGCATAAAAACGTGCCTTTATTAGATTAATTCTATTGTCTACAACCCTGTTTTTTAATTTAGATTTATTTCAGTATTATATAAAAATGTAAAACAATCCGAGGTTTTACTTTTTTAAACAACCATAAATCACATCATCAGTTTTTTATTTTAACAATCTGATTAAAGTTTAGGAGAGCGCACCGTGTCAGACACGCATTCCAGAGCCATGACTTAAACGTCTTCACTGTGGAAAACATTCTCTCAATCGAGACTGGCACATAACCAATAATTTGTATGTGCTTCCCTCCATTTACAGTATGTCTTTCCTCTTCATGATTGTTGTTCTGCTTCAAGGTTGTTATTGTTCATTGGAGTTTTGAGTAATTGTCTCTCTCGCTACTTCCCAAGATAGTTTTAAAAGTTTTTTCTGAAGTTTTTATTTTCATACTTCAAAGACTCCAAGAGACACGATCCGGGTGTCATTTGTTTTTTCTCTGCCCTATAGCAGCCTACCCAGCATTTGGCCTCTCCCGATTAACATTACAGAGGTCTTCAGAGGCTGCAAGCTGGGAATCTCTTTGATCCTTTGATCTCCGTTTCTAGTCATGTGTTTTCCCATGGGAACTAAAGCTAATTTAAGACACTTCCATTCATACAAGAATCAAAGTTGTACAGTATCAAGGTGTCAGTCATCTCCTCTATCTCTCTACACTAGCCATTCTCAACCTTTTTTTTTTTTTTTTTTTTTTTGGCTATGGTCCCCCTAGGACAGTGATGGCAAACCTATGGCACGTCTCCCACAGCTGGCACACACAGCCATCTCTGTGGGCACACAAGCCGTAAGTTGCCATAGAGAAATACTTACCCATCCTCCAATCTCAGATTTCAGCACTCCTCTCTGCTGGTGCAGTGGTCCAGCGGAGGGGTGCAATGGGGACCATGAACAGTCTAGCCCACTGGGGGATTGGAGGACCAGTAAGTACTGTATTTATTTGTTAATACCACCGGGGGGGAGGACTGCAGGAGCAGTCATTTTTTTCTACACTAAAGCCTCAGCATTCAGGTTTTAATTGCAAAGTGGTGCCTCGCTTAGCGATGTTAATTCATTCCAAAAAAATCGCTGCTAAGCAATTTCATCGCTAAGTGAAACACGTTTTCCCATTGAAAGGCATTGAAAACCAGATAATCCGTTCCAATAGAAACGAATTGCCGTCCTTAAGCGAAAATCACCATAAGAAATATCGCTAAGCGAAACGTAGTTCCCCAATTGAAATGCATTGAAACCTATTCAATGCATCTCAATGGGGGAAAAAAGTACAATAGCATATTTAAAAAGAGTCAGAACAATGTCAAATTTGGTTAACAAAGGGTTTATTAAGTGCATTTTATGATTTCAAACATTTTAAACAGTAAACTTTAACTTTATAAATAACAGGAAAACATTTAAAAAACAGCAAACATGAGGCTGTTTAAACCATCGTTAAGCAAAACAGGGGACCCAAAATTTAATCGCTATGCGATGCATGGACCCAACCATCGCTAAGCGAAAATCGCCCATAGGGACCATCGCTAAACGAAGTGCAAAAACACTCTGAAAAAGTCATTGTTAAGCGATTTCGTCTCTAAACGGAGCACCCGTTAAGTGAGGCACCATTGTATTGGCAGTTTGAAATAAATAAGTTGATTTTGTGTTGCAGTTTGGGCACTCGGGTTCAAAAAGGTTCACCATCACTGCCCTAGGAGCTCTTCTCAGGCTCTAGGGCACCCCGTCAAACAAGGATACA